>NC_056736.1:180253694-180281194 GCF_019279795.1 Protopterus annectens
TACACAAAACAAAGATGCTGTTCATATCAACAGTTTTGCACACACATACTCATCAAATTCCTATGAATTGGAAGAAACAATTTTACATCATTGGCCAGTTTTAACCCTCTTTGAAGAACTAAAGGATTACATACCACCAAAACCTAGTTTTGTTAGTAAAAGAGGTGCTAATTTAAAGGAAATATTTGAAAGAAACCAAGGAAACAAGATGAAGGTAAAACAACCAAGGCTCGGCACATTCAAATGTGGCGCCTGCGCCCAGTGTCATGCCATATCCAAAGAGACAGCACCCTACCTCCCGTCTAGAAACTACAAGATACACCCTACTGGATTTTACACCTGTGCCACCAGAGGAGTTGTATACCTGGGGATGTGTACCAACTGTCAAAGTTTTTCCGTGGGCAAAACTGAGAGGGAATTAAGAAAGCAATTCTGAACATCTTTATGACATGACCAAGAAGAAGGAAACCAATGCCTTCTATAAACATTCACTCTCCTGCCCAGAACCCAAAATCCAGTTCCTAGTCCTGGAACAAGTTGAACCAGATGCAAGGGGTGTGGACTGGGAATCCACCTTGGGCTACCGTGAACTATTATGGCAGTTGAGACTGAATGCAGGGAAGCCACCAGGTCTGAATGGGATGATCAGCATCAAACCGGTCCTCAAGCTCAGGAGGGCTAGGTTGTAATTCTTGTACTTGAGTCCATTCTATAATAGAATATCTCCACATAGTACACTAAATCACTGAACACCCACAGCTCCACAACTTCAACCAATAAATCAAACTCAAGACGAAATTCTACGTAGATGGGCATTAAATATATCCCATGCATATTTAACTGCATTTTTAACAATGTAAAACAAGCATTTTTTATCAATTCATTACTAGTTTAAACACATTTCAAATATGTTTTAATAATCTTCAACCCCAACGAGACTTCAGATCTCTATTCTTAGAAACTGATGCAACTGGTATTTTAAATGTTTTTTATGGTTATTTCATTTTTATATAAGTGCACATGTCATTGCAAATATTTCATCTTCGAGTTATTGTGATGATAATCATTTTTTAGCATATAACTTTAAATTATCAGAGCACTTTAGCATCAGATTTTACTAATTAATTATATAATTGCTAGGGTATTTAATGGAGGTTACTACACACTGCAACTTGTTTTTACTTGATAAAGCTTAGGACTGCCTAAGCGAAAGCGCTTGTGTGATTTTTTCTGTGACTCACGGTATTGGAATATTTCAGAAATAAAAATACATCTTTTTGGACTCTAGCAGAGCTTCGGTTCCTTTCTTTAAGGTCGTGGATTAACTTTTGGCTTGTCTTTGGTTCTTTGTACATATATATATATATATATATATATATGTATATATATATATATATATATATATATATATATATATATATATATATATATATATATGTATATATATATATATATATATATATATATATATATATATATATATCATATATCATGCATTGCAGACATACCTCAGAATCATGCATGTCAACCTGTTAGTGCAAGACTAATGAACAAAGGCTGTACAGAGGGTGGGTAATGGGCCACATATAATGACATAATTAGAAATGCTGTCATAACTGAACAGTTGTATAGCAACAGGGACTGTATCAGCAGAACTGTCGGAATGATATGGGGATGGGAATTGACATGTATGTCAGTCTTCACTGACATAAATCCTTGCATCATAACAGTGTAACCTAGAGAAATGCAAAGAAACTGTGGAACAGTAACTAAGTAAGAGCCAAACACCTGGACAGTATTTAAACAGCCTGACAGTGGAGAGGTATGTTCACAACCTTGTAGTGCAATGAATGTGGAACAAGCCAGACAAAGTAAGGGCACAAAGGCATGACAATAGAGACATATCCAAATGATATGAGTAGATAAGCTGAGAAGGTTGTTGCAGTAACATTGTTCCTGCTAACATATATTGGCAGAAATACCTCCATAGTGCATTTTAGAGTTAATATCTGAAAGCCAAATGAAAGCACCACCTCAACAGATACATGCATGCATAATCTGAGGGTAATGCTACTGTGCTGCGGAAATTCTATACATTACTATGGAAGGCCCTGTTGTTGTCTCCACTATCTGCTGCAATCATGTTGTCATAGTTACCTTGCAAGTGTTGATTAAAGATCACAACCTTTGGTTGAGGCTGAAAAGGGAGTATTCCCAAACTTGGGACTTCACCTTATTCCGCATGAAGTACCTCCTTCTGTTGTAGGGTTTCTTTATGGCATGGGAAACCAGGTTGGCTTCCTTATTTCTGTGGAGAGCATCTTAGTTCTATTGCGTATGGTGAGATCTATGCATTTGTGTGTGTGTTTGTACAGTGCATTGGTCTAAGATTCTGCGGTCATGCAACTAGTCTCCATCTGCATGGGTGCCATGCAGCTAGCCACCTCTGTTTGTATGTGCCCAAAGTTACCTTTGCAGAAGATTTTGTGGTGGTTACCTTTGTGGGGGGGTGGGGGGGGACGTGGAATTCCAATGTGATTAGTTTGTGTTAGTAACGAACCAGGGAGGAGTTGACTATTGGATTCAGCAACATTCGCCCATGTTAGTAATGACCAGGTCAAGGATGTGGATACCTTTAGTGGAAGTAAGAACAAGCATGTCCAGGGCATTGGAATCAATGAATCCCAGAAAGCCATGGCCAAGTGTATTGGTACATGAGTAGTTTTTCTAGTTAATGGTGGGATACTTGATGTTGGCCAATATGAGAATGTTAGGTTGGAACCTAATATTCCCCATGGTGCTTAGGAATGGGTAGTGTGAGTCTTGGGCCATGTTTGTGGACCTACAGCAGGCCAAGACCTGTTTTGCTGTTTTACCCAATGTTAGCTGCACCTAAAGTATCCCAGATACATTATGCTGTGCTAACAGTCTGGAGCTGTGTGCATCCATTATAAATATTGAAACACCACCACCCTTGCAGCTGCAGTCCAACTTCGGGGCCACAGAGGTGTGGAATGAGTGATAGCCTGGTAGTGCAGGTGTGTTTCCTGCCAGCTTGAACCAGTTCCCTGTTACAGCACAAATGTCGATGTTCTCCAGTTTAAGGAGTGCTTTGAGTGAGTGCATTTTTAAATGTAGACCTCTAGTGTTGAGCAGCATGATCCTCATTACATTTGTTTGTAGCTGTTACAGTGGTAATGTGGCCTGTGGAACACTGCCTAAAATAGCCACTATAGAGGTAGCAAGAGCTTTGGCTAGTATCTGGAAGCCCAGGGGTGACAGATGCAGGACATCAGTGGCAAAGGATCACAGTCTGTCAAACATGTCATCCCAGGAGCAGGCTTCCAATTTGGATGTATAGGTGCATCTCTTGCAAGTCTGAGTGTAAAGAGATAAGAGCTAATGGTTGTCAGTGCACATGAGGCAGTTGCAACATTGCCTTACCATGGCCTGGTTCAGCAGGTTAATAGGTGAAAGCATAGGGAATTGACCTGTAGACATGCCTGGAGGGGTGGCCATTAATAATAATTACTAGAGCTGTTTCCTAATAGAACACTTAGTGCTGTTAGCATATTTTGAGGTAAAATACTTGCTACAAGACATCTGGTAAAGTGCTAAAGTAATACACTATTGAAAGTGGAGGAGAGGAAAGAACTAACATATCTAAGTGACACATTGAGGAACAGACTTGGGCAACAATCAGAAGCAAACATACAGTCCTGGATACAGCAATTCTCTATCTGGACTAGACTAGTTACAGGAAATGTAACTGATACGTATTATTTTAATAGCCAAATGTCTGGTATATTATGTGTCTCCATGTAGTGTAGCCGAAGTACAATGGATGTGTGAGTTCATATCACATGTCCAACCACCCATGTATACACGTGTCCATACAGTAAACTCATACCCCTTGCTACTGTAATAACAGCACATATAGGCATGTTATGTACAGGAAATAATATACACCTGGTCTGCAAAAAAATATACAGCCCTTGTACCTGTACACAGTAATCAAAGCATATAACCACTAAGCCATCTGAGCTGTACTATTTTATGATGTTCTCAACCATAGCATGCAGTGCAGTTGGTTTATCATAGGGAAGAAAGACTTTGGAATCAGTACTGATTTAGTTGTCATTAACTTGCAGCACTGTCAGAGCCAAGAGCATCTTAGTACAATTCTGGACCACACCAGATAATGTGGGGGTCCAGTCTATGGACATACAAACACATTTGTAATGATACAAAGGGACCCATGCCACTGGCATCTGCTGCCCCCCCCCAACACAGTACAACTAATAAGTACACAGTACACTGCTACACAATCAGGATATGCCATACACAATGGCCAGACATACACTGACCTCTTAGCAATATAACTAAAATGACTGAGGATACACACAAATGTTTTAATGTGTTTTGCCATCAAGTATTACAACAGTACAAAACATAACTACCTGAAATACAGGAAGCAATTGACACTTAATTACATATGTTCTTAAACAGCCTCCACTTACTCTCCTCAGTTAACCCCGCTAGGGGATACAGTATCAAATGATACAATGTAAATTGATTATTCACATAACAATGGTTCTAAGTACTTGATGAAACTGGGAAACGGATCTTTTTCCAAAAAAGTACATTGTAACCCACTACAGTCCCCATGGTGAAATGTATGACAAGTAACAGCTATAGAACATTTCTCCATGTGAACTATCTCTCACATGTTCTAACAGACTAATGCTAAGCCATGTCCTATTATTCCACAGACCCACCTCTTGACTGTACAGGGTTCTACATGCTGTCCAGCCCTTGCACTCATATGTATGGCCCCTACCTCACTTAATAGGTCTTATTCCACAACATCACTGGGAAGATAGCAGGAACGCCAGCACTACATACTGATAGACCATACCTATCAACCTTCTACTGTATGACAACTGGACAAAGCCTGTCATATAAGTGGAGGTCAGAGGTCCAAACAAAGGGCCATATTTGATATATTGCTGTTATACGTTGAGAAAGTCGCTGGTGTTACAGAGTTGGTTGCAACATCTCTATTCTGAGGGATATGAAGTCAGAAACACATATGGATGTTGTCATTTACTGGCAGCAATGACTGGAATATGCCACTGATTTGCCAAGGATAACACCTGTCTAGGTAACACACAAAACATAACAGGCAAACCTCTGGCCATTATGTGGATAGGCCTACAGTTCAGAGCTATGCAGACACATAACTGTGTCAGACTGACAACCATGCAGAAGGAGCATAGGTTCATAGGTTCATACTAGGCTATCTGCCCTAGGGCATTTATAAGCCTAGCCAGAGTGTGTTTGGCTTTCACCACCCATTTTAAATTAATTTTGCTATGTCCTTTTTCAAGATTATTATACTGTGCCTCTGTCTAACAGTGACACAGAAGTGATACCTGGGGTAAACCTACAATCTCCCATCCACTCATCAAGATTCCTCTTGAAGAGAGTCAATGAGGGACTCTGCCTAACCTGGACTGGGATTTTATTCCAGAGTGAAGGGAGCCTCTGGGTTATGAATCTGTCCTTCCAGCATGTCATAATTATTTCAGTGCTGAGGTTCAAGTCTCTTGAGCGCGTAGCTCGATGGGATTTGGATTTTCTGAGGTGCAGCATGTCCATTAATTCTGGGTTGGACATGGCTTTATACATCAGGCACAGATCGCCTCTGAGCAGGCGGTATGCCACTGAGTAGAGCTGGGGTTTCTTTAACCAGGCAGCATATGGCATCTGTTTGAACCCTTTGATCCTCTTGGTGAGGTACTTTTGGGGTCTTTCCAGTTACTGCAGGTGTCTGGTAAGGTACATCCCAAAGGGGGCATTGTACTCAATTATGGGCCTGATGAGGGATGAGTAGAGAGGCATGATGACCTCCCCTGATCTAGATGTGAATCCCTTCATGACTAGGTGGGCTATATAAAATGCTTTTATAACCACTTTGGCCACGTGGTTGTCAAATGAGAGATTGCTATCAACTTGGGTCCCCAGGTCCCTAATTACTTCTTCTGTACTTAATGGATTACCACCTATGTGGCAATTTGTTTGCACTTTGTTTTTGCCAAAGGGGATGACTATACACTTTTTGGCATTTAGCTTGAGGCCATGGCTCTGGCACCAGTTGTCTGTTTCTATGAGGCCCTTTTGGAGGATGCTTGTGTCGGCTGGAGAGTCGATTATGGCGCCCAGTTTGCAGTCATCTGCGAACTTGGTCAACTACAGTCCTTCTGTGTTTGCCTGTACCTCTGAGAAATATATACCAAACAAGAGAGGTCCCAGGACTGAGCCTTGTGGGATGCCACTTGTAACTGGTTTGGAGTCTGACATGGCTCCAGCAATTCTAACCATGTGGGTTCTGTCCTTGAGCCAGTTTGCAACCCATCTAGTGACATAGGGGTTTATATTTAAGGTGGTGAGCTTATCTATGATGCCCGAGTGGGGTATTGTATCGAAGGCTTTTGCAAGGTCCAGGTAGGCTGTGTGGACCACCTTCCCCTCGTCAGTGGCCTTGGTGACAGTTTCAAAGAAATCTACCAGGTTTAAGAGGCAGGATCTGCCCTTAACAAAGCCGAACTGGGTAGGATCCAGTGTCTGTAAGTCTCCAATATCTTTATTTATGAGGTCCATGATGATCCTTTCCATAGCTTTGCAGACCAAGCTAGTCAGGCTTATGGGGCGATAGTTTTCAGGATCCATTGAGGCCCCACCTTTGTGGAGAGGGACCACTGTTGCTATACGCCACTCTTTGGGTACATATCCTGTAGTAAGGCTGAGATTGAACAGTAGTTTTATGTTTGGGTTTAGCTCTTCTTGGAGTTCATGTAGGACGCCGCCCGGGACACCATCTGTTCCCATTGATGCTGTGTTTTTTGCTTTGGAGAAGGCGGCTCTTACCTGAGCATCTGAGATGTCAGGGGGCAGCACTCTGCTGGGATAGATATTCGCCCTTTTGGTGGGGAGGGGGGAGAAGTTTCAGCTGAACCTGTCAGCTAGGATGTTGGCAATGTCTGTGGGTTTGGTGTATTTTTTGTCATTTTGGACTAATGCTGAGCATATCTGGGAATTCCCACCCAGGTTCCTAACATAACTAAAGTAATTCTTGTGATTATCCTTAGTGTCCTGTGCAATTTTTCTCTCGAAGCTGGCCTTAGACGATTTTATGAGTGCTCGTAGTTTTTTGCTAATACTGATCAGAAATGCCTTCTCTTTTTGGGATTTTGCTCTATCATGTAGTAGCTTCCTCCTTCTATTGTATAGTTTGTTTATGGCTGTGGTCCACCAGACAGGATGTCTGCCTTTGGAGGATTGGGTCTTGGTTTTATTTGGGATTGCATGATCCATGCATTCCTGAAGGTGTTCATAGAATGCATTTATAAAGGATTCTGCGGTCTGGGCCGTGTTTTCCACAGGCCTGGGGGCTTTGAAGGATTCCACCTCGGTTTTGAGGAGTGTGAAATTTGCTTTAGAGAAGTTTTTCACTGTGGTTTTCTGGGCAGCGGGTGGGTTCGGGATGTGAATATCCAGTGAGATTAGTTTATGGTCTGATCTTACCAGTGAGGGATACACTTCTGGTCTGGAGCATAGAGTCCCCATGTTGGTGATGATCAGGTTCAGTATGTTTTCCCCTCTTGTGTGAGTGGTAACAAGTTGTTCCATAGCATTTGAGTTTATAAATTCTAGGAACCTTTGGGCTAGGGTGTTGGAGCTAGAGTAATGCTCCTAGTCTATATTTGGGTAGTTGAAGTTGCCCAATATAATGGTGTTTGGAGAGACCTTCATATTTTCCAGTGTTCTCAGGAAGGCTGAGTGGGGTTCCTGGGATTGGGAGGGTGGTCTGTAGCAGGCTATAAACTGGAAGGCAGTTTTACCCACTGTTAGTTGCACATGGATAGTCTCTGATGCTTTTTGGTGTGTCACCAACCTGGAGGTGTGGGTATCTTTGATGAATATTGATGCTGGGGTGCTCTCGGGAACCTTGAACTAGGTTTCTGTTACTGCACAGATATCAATGTTCTCCATGCTAAGGAGAGTTTTGAGTGCATGCATCTTGAGGTTTCGACTTCTGGCATTGAGTAGCATTACTCTTAGTTTCTTATCCCTTGTGATACCTATGGAGGTGGGTTTGTCTTTTGAGCCTTGCCTAAAAAAGGCACTATGGGGGTAGCAAGAGCCTTTGCCAATATCCGAAAGCCCAGGGGTGACAGGTGCAAGCCGTCCCTAGTGAAGCATCGTGGCTTGTCGAGCATGTCATCCCAGGCTGACAAGCATTGGATCCCCTTTGAATGACACCAATAATTAAGCCAATTGTTGAAATTGATCATCTTGTCTTCATATTGTGACATCATTCTTGGTGAGGGTAAGATGCTACTCAAGGTCAGGTTCATACCGGCTTGGGCTACATGCTCAGAGAGCCCCTCTATGTCTCTTTTCATGTAGTCCAGGGAGGTACGTCTCAGGTCATTCACACACAAATGTACACACAAAGTCTGTAAAACTAGCAGTTATCACACCATATAACAACAATACTCACATTTGGTCCCTAAGTCTGTAACCCTCTCCACCATTTAGTTGGCCTGTCTCCACAAGTCTTGTTGTAAGAGTCATTCCCAGCTGCTGTGTATAACACTCAGTGAGCCATTGACCTCCAGGATGTGTTCCTCACAGCCAAGGCAGAGAGACAACGCCCACATTAAGTATTTAATTATAGGAGTGTGTTGCCATGACATCGGCTATTAGAAGAACTACCCAGCTGCTCTGTATGCAATTAGCAAGTGGGGAACACCAATTGTTGCACAGGCCATCACCTGGTCAAAAGCATTGCCTACAAAGGGAATGCAGATACCTATTCCAAACATATGTCTACCAGTACTCCACGTTGGGAAACAGAAAGACATGGAGCAACCTGCTGATACAACCCAGTGCAGTGTGAAATAATACAAAGGTATGTTAAACAAGTCATCATATGAGTGAATGTAGTATGTGTTTTCTAATAATGGGAAATAGGATTTTGACAGATTTTTGTCTGAGCGAGACTTGTTGTAGTGATGACCTGCTAAACAGCACCTATGGCCATAGCATCTGCCTCTCTCTGCTGTGACATAGAACACAGCTCAGGCCCCTAACTCACCCTGGGAAAGGACAGCTCACACATGACAAACACTGGAGTCTCTGTCAAACACTACTGACTGTGCCACTGCTAGGCCAGCTACAGAGATATTGTACATATCCATATGCTACCTGTGAATATGAGTATGACACACATGTTTGTTGTGTAAATCTAAGAGAACTATATAGTGTGTATACACCTTCCATAGCCAGAGAACTGGCAGATTCCACACATGTGGATGGACAGGGGTGCTCATAGGTAGACTGCTGCCCATCATGTCCTGCCACAAGTGCCACAGCAGATATCACCAGACACATGTTTTGGATTGTCATGGAGGCACAGGCACATTTCAAATCTAACACTGGACATATTCTCAATGTCACAGATGCAACTCTTCATGTTTTATGTGGCAACATCCTTGACCTTGTAGATGCCCACCGTTATTATGCTGAGGTCAGAGATAGATGGTTGGGTGAGAAGGTGGAAAGCATCAACTGTGGGATGTGTGTACCACAGCATGTGGTGGGAGTTAGGCATCAGCCACGTGGATGTAGGACAGAACATGTGCTGCGAGTACAATAGTGTAAAACTTAAACCATGGCCACATTTGTCAATCAAACACACAGAGTCAGAATACTGATCTCACATGCACACTTGGCACAACTGAGATTAGAACCACTACCTACCTAGGTCTTGCAGTTCAAGTGCTCTGTATTTATTGCACATGCTATGGAAAAAGTAGGGTGAAGTGAATTCCACAGTCCCTCTAAGGTGAACAACATCCACTGGCCTTGCACAGTATGGCAACAGGTGATGTCCTGGGTGAGAATGGCAAGGGAATACTATCAGCTACAGAATATACACAATGACCTACACAGATATAGCCATACACACATTTGCCACATCTGCGGTTAGCAGCCCTGCCTATCTCATCATTCAGTCCATACTTTTACAGAGTTTTGGCACACATCACGTGCCTTATTGGGCTGAAGAGTGTCATCAGTTGTCTGTATGGTCGATGGTGACAGTGGTCGTCATATAGTGGACCTTGAGACATGTACTGGGAGTGCCATGGTGTAAACATATTACACCCAGCACCCCACCCACATTGCATATAGTACTCACTCATACCCATGATAATGCTATGACAAACCCACAATGACACATTTACCAGGAATGAAATTCAAACCTTTGCTTGCCTATGTAATTATTGCTATTACACTGATATGCATTTATTGCATGTGCCAAAGGGCTAGTAGGGTGAATATTGTCCCATGTCTCTCATAAGGTGAGCAATATCACCATCGCTTATAATATATGGCACTTGTGCAGTGTATTTGAAGAATGGGGCCTCAGAATGCTGTCTCCTACAAATATGCACACTTACACACATTTGCAAACACACACACACACACACACACACACACACACACACACACACACACACACACACACACACACACACACACGTACTCACATATGCCAGGACTCAGAGAGTAAACCACACCTGTCTACTCATTGGTAGAACAGTGTTATGCTGGCACTGCTAGCTCAAGGTAGACCATAGGGTGAAGGGTGTCACAAGGTACCTTTACAGTGCCATACAGCAGCAGCCCTTTCTAAGTATAGCACTGGGGGGTGTAGTGGGTGAGAAGGTCCTCAAAGTATTTTCAACTACAAGTTTACAAACTCACAAACAGTGTTATACTCAGTAATGCACACAGACACATTTGTCAGTACTGAGGTCCATTGGTGCAGGTGTCCCTGGGTGTGTATCAGGCTAATGGCCATGGAAATATGAGAAGAGTAGGGCATGTGAATACACTAGTATCATGGCACCTGACATTTGTCAGCATGCCATCTATCAACTACTGCCAATTGAGTGATCGCCAGGGTGACAGTTATATTCACCATCCATATTCACCATCCACTCATCTGGATTTCTCCTGAAGAGTGCCAGTGAGGTGCTTTGATTGATGCGTATGCAACATATATTGCATAACATGGCCATTGTCTGGGTTATGGACCAGTTCCCAAGCATGCTCTGTTGAATGTGGTAATGTGGTTGAGGTATCCATGGCATGTGGTGCATACAGATTGTGGTTTCCTAGCTGTGGCATTTGTAACACAGCTGGCCAGACATGAAAAATGGGTCACTGGACCTGCTGATTGGACTAATGAGTGGGGAGTAGAGGGAGACACCATTCTCTTCATTCCTGGATGACACATCCTTAGTTATGCAATGTGTCACATGGAAGGACTTTCTGTCCACAGTGGCAGTGTAGTGGTCAGAAGAGAGGTTGATGTCAAGCTGTGTTCACAGGCCTCCTATAGGGACATCTGTCTCCATTGGACTACATCCAATGTGGTTATTTGTGGACAACACTTTGATTCAACAAGGGATTGAGACACATTTATTGACATTGAGACTAATGCCAGTGTTCTGACAACAGGTGGAGGTGTAAGTGGCAACTTTATGCAGGATGTTAACATAATGTGGGGATGTAAACAGACCCCCCCATTAGCAATTGTCTGCAAACATTGTTAACTGCAGTTCATTCCTGTTGGGCTAGATATCAGAGCCGCACACAACACACAAGACTGGACACAGGACAAGAACCTGTGGTACTCCACACATGAATGTTTAGCAGTGTGACACCACTCATGACTGTTTTGCAGTCTGACATGTAGTACACTGCTTTCACACTGCGAGATCTATCTGTGAGCCCATTTGCAGACCGCTTATTGAGATATATATTAATGAATAGCTGAGTGTGTTTGCTTGTGATTCATGAATGTGGAATTGTTTCACAGGACTACAAGGGCGACATATCTTGTTTCGGACTAAATATTGTTCTATAGTAATATCACATGACAAACAGATGATAGGACTGAAGAGTGCCCACAGCTACCACAAAAGTGGGCCCTGTACAGTGGACATTTGGTAGTTTGCTGGGAGGACCACTCAAAAGTGTAGCAAAATCCACCCCCAATGGATATGGATCACAGTGCTAATGACACAACCACAGACAGACACACACGCTTGCCAGGACTGAGCTTTAAACCCCTACCTAACTAGTTTACTGCAGTATAGTATTACGCATTTATCAGACACACCACAATGCTTACATAGTTGAGCATTGTCCAAAGGTATGTGTATGTGCCTCATTATGGCATTCTTGTTTGGGGGTGTGTGCATTTCTGATGGGAGTCATCAGCCACAGCTCCAGTGCATAGCCAGCATCCCCCACTAGATGGCCAATTGGCATGTTCCCCCAGCAAACCCATGATACAGCTGTGAGGAATTCCAGATCTGAGATTCATGATACTTCCAGGGCTGCCAGCACACACTTGTATGATAATGCCCTGGGCATCACCACAACCTGTCAGTTGATGGGAGGCATGCACTTTTGGTTAATGTAGACCCTACACCACTCACCGGGTGGTGCTTTGATGTGGATGTGCATGTGGTATATGGCACCAAGTACCTGTGGATATTCAGCTACATGGTGGAAGAGACACACATTGCTGGGGAATTCATCGCAGATGTTAGGGAAGTGGATGTGTTCATGGATATGTGGTAGCATGGCATCCAGGAACTGATGGAGTACTCTGGATGCAGATGCCTGTGACTCCCCCATGATATCCCCAGTAGGTGTTTGGACAGTACCTGTAGCTAGTATTCTTAAGGCTATACATACCTTAGTATCCACTGGGATGGAATTCCTTCTGTTTGTTCTGGATGTGAGGCAATGCTGGCACAGCTCCACAATTTGCTTCCATATGTCCCAGTCCACCATGTAATGCTTTACCATCTCTAGGTCATGTAGCCCTTAATAGATCACCCTGGGTCTGAACAAACTCTCCTCCTCCTACTGGGTCTGCAGCAGTTGACAACATTATCTTGCTCACCACTGTCAGCCTCCAGCACATGCTGATGTATCCAAGCAATGGTAGCATTTTTGTCAGTTTAAATTCCCATGTTTACTCCGAAGGTGCAGAGTTTGTGGGGACACACAAACTGAGGGGTGTTTCCATACTTTATAGTGGTGTGATCCTACTGCTGCCTGTCAAATTGACTGTTTCTGATTCTTTCCAGATGCTAGCTTACTTGTTCATGGCTTGGATTTAGCCACTGTGAGTATTAGACACATTACTTGTGATTTGTGGATGGTTGCCTTTATTTTGCTGTTGCCCTTTTTGTAATTAATTTTTACTTGCATCTCCTCATATTTACAACTCTGCAGCTACCTGCCAGCTTTATTATATTTGCAAGGCCCATTCTGAGTTGCAAGACTCCCATAGTACTGATTTTTAAATCAGTTCACCTTTATTTTGAGCTGTTGCCCTTTAATTCTATTTTACATCTTCCCATATTCAGCTCTGCAGCCACCTGTCTGCTGTATTAATCAAGTTCTTTCATTGACCATTTGTGGATTGCAGACTCCCATATTGTTGGTTTGTACAGCATTTCCCTTGTTCTGATACTTTCTTTGCCTTTCCTTCTACCCTTCCTCCTCCAGCCTGCCGATAGTGTAAACAGCAAGATATGTCCGTCCCCTGCATGTGCACACTCTCTTCAGTTCATGGAGTATGAGTACACAGCCTCAGACACACCCACTCTCCTAGTTAGCTAAGCAGACACCATGCAACAGGGCTCCAATGTGCTTTCAGCAAGCATGACACACACCCTTTTCATGTTCCTTGCTCCTCCTGCCTACACAATGGTGCTAGAGCACCTACATGGTTAGGTGCAGTCTGACACTTTTCCCCTCCAACCTGTGATTCAGTATAACTCCCCTCATTTGCATAGGACTGACTGCTAATTCCTAGTAACTACACTCACACTGAGCCTTCCCCCTTAGCAACCACTATTCCCTAGCATTGCTTACGTATGCATGCCATTGACTATAATGGCAATATCATGCAGTGTGTGATAAAGGCTTATTTCCCTTTTTTAGGCATTTTTGGCCTGATCCCTTTGGCACGCCACTGCCCTACGCTTACACGGCTGGAATCGGCCAAAAGATTTTTATAATTTTATAATATTTAATCTACTTTTCATGCCAATGGCCATATATTTGGCCGTTGGCATGCCTAACCCTTATAATACATGCTTTTGTACGAGCTGTCATACCTCCATTTTGTAGTTTGCAGAAATGTATTCAGCTACTAGCTGAATACATTTCTGCAGTCTACACTATTCCTGCACAGTTGCCTTCCTGCTTCCTGGATAACTCATTCACCTCATTTGCATGATTTTCACCAGAAAATGGGGTAATTAGCATATAAGAGCTGTGTCCATGCAGGAATAATATAGAAGCACTCATGCACGTGCCAGAAGCTCTATCCTAGATCGCTCGGTGGACATATTCCGTGCAGCAGCTCTTGCACTATTCCTGCATGCCATGCAGGGCTTGCTGAATCCTGGGGATTATCTTCAGATGCAATGTTGTCCCTGGGTTTAGATGTGGTTCAACTAGCAGTAGGCTTGGTTGAGTCACAAGGATAAAGTTGATGGCACCTCTGCTGCATTAGTCATGAGGGAGGGTCTCCTTGACATGTGACTTGTGGATACATGTGGGAATTCCATCACATTGGATGGCAATAGTGGTTGTAAGCAGAATCAAGTAGGTTCCTATTCATCTAAGTTGCAAAAATGTTTTGGGAAAATGGCTTGATATAGAAGAAGTCTTCAGGTTGCAATTCATGGTGATCATTTACTATAGGCTTCTGGAAACAGAACACAAAGAATTGCAATATAGAAAATTAAGTTCATCTACATTTTTTAACTTGAAATGGTTAGGGAGAGGTGTAGCAGGCATTCTCATACATATGCTAATGAGAATTTCATGAGGGGATAGCTTTCTAATAGCAATAATTGCACTTTGTATACTAAATAAAACTAAAGGTAAAGCTTCTGGCCATTTAAGACCAGTTACCTCACATGGCTTAACAAGTTGGGTCTTTAAAGTCTGATTTTCTCACTCAATAATTCCTGAAGCTTGTGGCCAATATGGGCAATGGTACTGCATTTTTTAATATAGTGTTTTATTGATCTTCTGTATAACTTGACTAATAAAGTGAGCTCTCTGATCTGACTGGATGCAACAATGGACATCAGTTTTAGGGATAAAATCTTAAATTGATTTTTTTGGCAACCATCATAGCATCATTTTTGACACATGGATAAGCCTCTGCCCATCCAAAGAAAGACACCAATCACAACCACTATTGTACTTCATATTTTGCATCTGTGGGAGTTTAATGTAAAGTCCCACTGAATGGGACAAAATGGCCCCTATCACTTTTTCAGGGTTTGTATGGGTTCCAGTACTGTTTTTGAAACATTATGCTCTAAAACATATCACACAGAATAACACAATGTTGAGTTGCAAATCTGTTTTATTAAGGCAAATTTACCCAAATTAAATGGTAAGTGGTAAGCTTTAAACAACTAAGTTAGAAAAGCTTGGGGTAGAAGCTGCCCATCTGGGTAGCATCACCACAAAATGTCCAAAGATTGGCTGCAGTCTTCACATATCCACCTCACCCATTCAGAATCATCAGTGTGATTATGGAAAAATAAGTCTTGTTATGAAATACTGTTGTTAGTCTCCTAGATTTGTTGCAAAAATGAAGCCTGAACAGGATAGGACATTACAGTTTATCTTGCTGCCATATCTGCAAAACTATTACCTCTAGAGATAAAAGAATTGCCATTTTTATGTGCGGGTTCCTATCAGTCCATTGAAACATCAGCAGTTCAAACACCATATGTTCAAATTGTAACGTCCGAAAACTGATTATCGCAAAGCCACGGAATGCTAAATTCTTTCCCAGCGAAAGAATTTGGTGGGCCATTTCTGTGGCTTTGCTATAGTCAGCGCTGTGGTGGAAAGTTACAGGTCAGGTTCAGGTAAGTGTGGTATTGTGCGGACATTAGGGTTAGGGCGCAGGTTAGGTGAGGTAGGGTTAGGGCGCGAGTGAAGTGGGTGTGTGATAGTGACAGAATTAAGGGTTAGGGAGGGATAGGTGAATTAGGGTTAGGGTGTGGGTGGTGGGTGTGCGATAGTGACAGACTTTAGGGTTAGGGCAGGATAGGTGAGTTAGGGTTAGGGTGTGGGTCGGGTGAGTGTGTGATAGTGACGGACCTTAGGGTTAGGGTTTGGGTTAAAGTAAGTGGATAGATAGTAGTGTATGTATAGTTTAGTGTAGGGTTAGATGTAGGATTTTAAGTTTATGTATGTGGATTGCTGTTTTTTTGGTGTGCTTGTGTTGTGTGTGTGTGTGTTTCTTGGATCAGAGATTTTTTTTCCCTGGGAAAAAAATCACTGTTCTAAGACTTCTATGTTTTTGCACTTCGAGGTTAGAAGTTTGAACATATGGTGTTCGAACTTCAGCCATTTCATTGAAGTGGTATAGACCCTAGTACAGCACATTTGACCACAGCTAGTTCCGTTGTTAACAATAATGTATTCAGTAGTTTATGAACAAAAAGAGCAGTTTTAATAACAGTCGCTGAAGTCCAATGCCCCTGTTGTCTCTGAAGTTTCCCAAAATCATGATCTACCCCCATTAGCATAGTATGAGTTTGTAAAAATAATAACTGACAGTCTTTTGCAATTTTAGAGGCTTCAGTAATAACCACAAGTTCATCTGTTTGAGAAGATATAATTCCAATTAACTGTCCAGTTAACAAAATTCTGTTCTGAGTACAAATGGAAAAGGCTACTACAAGTACACCGTCTTCTGTTGGAACAGAGGAGCCATCCACAAAAAGAAGCAATACTGGATTCTGTAGTGGAACATCTATTTAATCAAGCCTAAGAGAAGACACAGAGTTAACAACAAACAATAGCACAAATCTGGGATACTTCCTCATATGCTGTAGGGATTAAATAAGCAGGGTTAAGCAGTGAACATCAAACAGTCTGTAAAGAAGAATTATTAATTATTAAGTAAAGGCAATTCATATTTATATAATCATGTTTTAGATAAGTATTGTGTCTTAGTCTTAGCAACTATGTCTTTGCAGAATGCTGAACTGCCATGTAGGTATCAAGGTTGAGAGACCGGCCACCATTTCTACTAAGAGTGCCATTGCAGACACTACCCTAAGTCAATGGGGGAAAGCTGCTGTTACAGGATCAGGATTTGTGTTGAAATAAGCAGTAGGTCTAAAACCATCCTGTCTACATTGTGCTAATAATTCTAATGCTTCTTTATTTCTTTCAAAACAAAGCAAGAAAAATCTTTTAGAATAATGTTTTAATTCAACTGCAGGAGGATTTAAAAGTATGGCTTTTAGTTGGATAAAAGCATGCTCATGGTGGTCTTACCATGGTAAAGGTTCAGGGGTATCATTCTTTAATACATCTACTAAGGGTTTGACCACTTCTGCAAAATTAGAAATCCATTGTCAAAAATATCCTGTCAGGGGGCATGGCCAAGATGGTGAACCGGTAGCAGCAGAAGCTGTCAGCTCTCTTACCTCAATACTATTTCTGACAGGAATTCTAAGAATTAAGAAACAAACTAAAGGTTATTTTACCATCGATCGACTTCTAATACCTTGGAGCATATATTGAACAACTTTTAATTACCTGACATCAAAAAATTCCTGTCAAATTAAGCAGCAAAAAGCAAGCACCATCTGTACTTCAGAATGAGTCATCTAAAAAAAATCATCACAGGAATCTTCCCTCAAGAAGGAACTGCATTCAGTGTTATCTAACATCTGGGATTTGTTACTAAAAATTGACAAGATTGATAACAAACTGGATACTTTCAAGGACAAATGTCCCCAGCAACTGGAACAATTCCAAGAAATAGTTATGCAACAAAAAGGACAGATATCAGCTATGGAAAACTCACTAAATGATATGGACTCTAGACTCACAGAAGAAGAACACCAGAGCTTTCATTAAAACAAAACAACTATCTACTGGAAAAATTAGATGATCTAGAAAACAGAACTAGGAGGAACAGCATCCGGATATATGGACTACATGAGAAAAGTGAAGGGGACAATTTAATTAACTTATTCACATCTTGGATTCCTGACATACTAAAATTACCTGAAGCACTTTCATATGGCATTGAATGTACTCATAGATCATTAACATCATCAGAAAACACTGCTACATCAAAAAATAAGCCAAGGTCTATAAATGTAAGAGTGTTCTCTACTCCAGATAAAGAGCTTATACTAAGAAATGTTTGGGCTAATTCACCTATTAAATTCCAAGATGATGTAATCATATTTGACTATGACTACTCTACAACTGGTTTCCAAGGACATAATTTCTTCCTTTAATAAAAGCCTTAAAGCAGAAACAACTGAAAGCACATCTATTATTCCTTAATCCTTCCAGAGGGTATAAAAATATATGAAACCGTGGAACTAGCAACAAAATACTTATTCAACAACAATGTTTTTACACAAGTGGATGCAATGGACTGGACTAATAGTACCCCAAAAAGAATTGCTGAAAAAAAATAGTCAGGAAAATATAGAACAAAAGAAAAAAAAAAACGAAGGATAAGTAAACATATAAGCTATATATACTTAAAAAATGCTAAGACAGCAAGTCAAAGTGTTACAACTAAATGTTCTATTATAAAAGTCATCTATTAAAGCAAGTACATTTTCAGTTATTAGCTTACTCCCTTAAAATTAACAAATACATTTCTCTTATATTCTATGAAGCATTTACATAAGTACTATAAATAAAAAGGAGAGTCTCCTTTAAAAGGGAAAAGTGAAAGCTACTTACAAAGCAAAATCTTAACATACATTATACTAATTTTATTAGACTAAACATTAAATATTAAAAGAATTATGAAAATGTTTAAAGTTAATGCCTTAAAAAAAGAAGAGAAAAGAGAGTTGTTGTTATTTGATAATTATGCAGGTTTTGTTTGTTAAATTAATTGCATTTCTTGTGCTTAGAAATGATTAACTGTAGAAGCTGTATGTCTGGGTATCACAAATTGGTTGTTTTGCTTAATTTCATTAGATTAACTTATGAATATTAAGATGACATTTTTTTTTTTTGGATACTTTTGTGCCATATATGTCCGGAGCAAGACATATGTTATTGTTTGGCTTTTGAGCTGATTCTAGCCCATAAAATATAAATAATATGATTATTAGTTTATTTTTCAAAAGTTTTCAACAGTATGCTTTAAAATAATGTGTTAGCATGAGGCATACCTCTCCCTTTGACAATTTTGAGTACAATTGGCTTCCCACAATGCTCGCAAGCCATTTTTGTCTTTCCCAATGAAGCTGTGCTGTTGTTTAGCCACTACCAGTCAGTATAAATGTTTCTGGTGCTTTTCAACTGCTTGCAGGGTTGAGGTCAAGAGCAATTACAGAAAATAATAACATAAAATGAGTCAAAGTCTTAAACTAGAAAAATAAAGCTGCAGACAGCTTCCAAGGCTAAATAAAGTGTTGATTGCCATTCTAAGTGAATCTTTTCTGTTGTTTGGTTGTTAAAGGCCACGGCTGACGTCTGTTTAAATGCTTCTGACACTCTTTGAATGGTTGCAGGGTTGCGGTCAAAAAGCGTTCAAAGAAAATGATAAAATAAAATGGCTTGATGCCTTAAAATAAAAAATAAAGCTGCAAAAACTTTTAGCAACTAAATAAAGCATAAACTAATAAATAAATTAAAAGAAAACAGAAATATGATACGGAGTCTGCATTTAACATTTATTAAAGTAGAGCAGACATAAGGTTAAAACCTTGTTATACATAAACAACTGATTTAACAATTAAAGCAGAGTCCTCACTTTTGATATAAACAAACAGCTTTATGGGGAATCACACTTTCTGCTTTCAGTCAGAATACATTATAGTATATGTACTGGAATGGTTTTATGGTTAAGTCCTGTTCTAAATATTATTTTTTGATTATCTCCTTGTTCCTGCAATAACATAATTCAATCATAATAATGTCATTAAAAAGATAATATATACATTTATCCTAATATAGACATAGGGAGTGAGTAAAGGAAGACACACAGATAAGATTAGTTGTATTCTAATCCACATATTATGAGACTAGTACTATTATTGTATGCAACTTGAGAACAATGCATTTGTGAAACATGGGCACTTATTATAGTATTGACAAGTGAGGAACCAAAAAAGTCAAATCCTGCAATTTTAATGATAATTTTTGATACCCTAGTGTAGAAGATCTGAATAAAGACAAAAATAATGGGGGGGGGGGTGCAACTGAAAACTGAGATGGGCTTAGGATATTGCTGTTGTGAACTTGGAGGGATAATAGAATAAAGGTTTTGTACTAACATGCACTTTTTGAAGGAGATGTAGGTACATATCTACCCCCCAACACGTCTTATTTATGTAGTGGAAGTTCCAACCATTACTGGACTTAGAGAAAGTTATTTACAGTAAATACTGCAGCAGTATAATGGTAGTATGACAGCTCTTTGCTCCCCTTAAATCATAACATAATTCTATGCCGCATTACTTCCTTCCTATGAATAGCTAAAATGATGCCTGCAACTATTTTAATACCTCACCTAATTCCATGATTGGTGACATTTGTAAAGTGAATTGATGCAGTTATATGCAGTTATTAGAAATATATATGGTCAATATAAAGTATCACAAAGGAAGTTGTCTTAGAAGAAAAAGGAATCCTATACCAAGAGAATAGGGAGTTGATCTCTTGGATGTAATCATTCTCGTATGTAATAAACACTATTAAGTAAGACAATAGCATAAATGCACTTATAACAAGTACCAAGACATACATGCATTTTGAATATTGAAGTAAACCCATGTATTCCAGAACTCAAAACATAGAAAATGGGAGAGTATCACAATTATCATCTCTTGAATAGGGTACTCTCAGGGAAAAGGCAGAATGCCTAAGCTGATATGAAAAGATGACAGCAATATATGAATTAAACAGGACAAAATAGTAAACAAATGGACACATCTTCAAATGCTAGTACTCACTGAACTATATTATTCACTGAAGTTATTATGTATATAGAATAAAGATGAAAAACCTGACTGAGAAATAACTTTCATATGATTGCATAGTAACTTAACATCTCACTCTTAGCATATATAAATATTACAATTATATGATTAGATTTTGAGTAGGCTATGATAGGTCACAATTGAATCTGAAAAGGCATACCAGCCTAAGAGTTGTAGTAAGTATCTGCCTTTAATGTTTTTGGATATGAACTTGACAATGACTGAATTACTTGTTTACGTGTATTTATTTTGAAACATATATTATTTATGTATATTGTTACAATGAATGTTATATTTGCAGAAATATCTAATCCTTACTCTGTGTGTATTGCATTGTGTAAATTAACTTAAGCTCTGATACATATTTTAATTAGAGTCTATTTAACTGTTACAAAGCTCATTACACCTTGACATATGCTGAATTTTAAAGTATTTATAACAATCTCAACACATTTACAGATATAGCTAGGTGAGGAGATATTAGAAGTACATAATAGTGTTAGTTACAGAGATTGCTTGGGTAGTTAAACTATTCAGGCAAGACGTATTATATCTCATGTTGTTGATTGTTGGATTTATATTTAAAACAAATAAACATAAACATTCTATGTTGTTTGGAATTTTGGTGCCTTTTACAAAAATACACAATCTACTAATATACCATAATGTGATATCTCCTCCAATAACATGTTTAAATTTTCAAAAGACATGCAAGTATACTTCTTATAAAATCCCAGGGCCATACTAAAACATAAAATGTTTGTTGATTAATGTCAATGGTTTAAATGGTAACATAAAAAGAAAAAGTTTGTTCAAATATATAAACTTACAAAATCCACATTTGGTATTTTTTCAAGAAACATATATTTTAGAAGAAGACAAGGACAAATTAAATTCTAATAATTATGCTTTATTGGCAAGCTACCATTTTAAACATAAAAGGAGAGGAGTGGCTATATTATTAAAAAAATACTTTGCTTCCTCTTTAAGTAATACATACTTATCAAGAGTCTTCAGGAATGTTTTTTTAGTATCGATTGAAATAAATAGGAAAACTTATACATTAGTAAATATATACCGGATCCCAGGAGTTGGAATAGAAACAGTAAACCAGCATCTAGAGGAAATAATACACCTTAAAAAAGGTAAATTAATACTGGCTGGACACTTTAATTGTATTATGGATGAAATAGATACTATCACAAAATGTAAAAGGAAAAAAAATTCTACATCAAGAGCTCTAAGAAACTTCATAGACACATCAATTATTAAAGATATTATTACATTTGCAGATCCAAATTCATCAGTTTTTATATTTTACTCACATAGACATAAAACTAACTCTAGAGTAGACAGAGTATACATATCAAATGATTTAATAACAAAACTGGAAGGGTTCAAAGTTATAATCTGCCCTTTATCAGACCACAACACATTCATATTTGAATTAGAACTTGACCCCATACAATCAATACCCATTACTAGAATACCATAATATATAACAAAACTGACAGATTTTAAAGATTCTATATAAATTAAATAAATACTTTTCTTGAAATAAACATAACTAAAGATACATCAGAAATCTACATCGGGGACTCCCTAAAAGCATATATTTATTTTAGGATACTGTCATTGTATATTAATAAAAGTTAAACATGGAGTAACGATATGGACTACAAAATAAACTAGATAAAAATCAAACTGGAAATAAAACAAGGAAATTGTGATTTAATAACATAATTGGCTTAACATAATAATACAATAATAAATATACTGAGATACTTCATCATAAAACCCTGATTCATTTAGAAAAAAATCAAATTAAATTCATATTCCATGAATTTTGCTAATCAAAGACAATTAGCAAACGGAACTAAAAAAATCATTAAATCTAAGCAAATACAATACAGTTATAATCCCAATGGTAAAAGAAAGCTACTGATTTGAATAACATACCAGAAGCTTTTAGATTCCATTATAACACATTTAATTCTACACGTCCCTTGCTCTCTTTAGTTGATATGAATAAAGCATTTCTTAATAAAATATCTGTACTAGGTTAACATAAGAATAAATAGAAAATAATAATAAACCCATTACAATGGCAGAACGCAAATCACAAATTAGCAAGCTTAAAACAAACAAAGCTCCTGGACCAGATAAAATATTACCAAAAATGTATAAATTAATGACAAGACAATCTTTATTTTTACTTTTAAAAGTATACACTACAGTTAAAGAAGACATAATTATAGTCCATTCTTGGAAATATTTACTAATATCAGCAATAATAAAACCAGACAAAGATGAACGATTTTGTACATCATATAAACCCATAACATTACTAAACATATAAAATATGTATGGCAATCTTTGCAAACAGAATGAAACACTTCCTTCCCATACTAATACATGAAGATTAGATGGGGGTTATAAAAGGAAGAAATGCCTATGACATTATTAAAGGAATAATAACACTAACTGACCACAATAAACTCAGAGATATAGATATGACTATAATCTCCCTAGATATAGACAGTACCTTTGACTCTGTTAACTGGAATTATTTATTCTTAGTTCTGTAGGAGTATACATTCCCAATGGGCTTTTCAACTCTCATAAAATCTCTATATGAAAATACATGAGCTTATGTCAAGTTATGATCTCATAGATCAGGACCTGTTAATATTACGAAAAGAACTAAATAAGGGTGCCCCTTATCACCTCTGTTATTTGCACTTTTGACAGAACCTTTCACAAATAGCATCAAAATAAACCCTAAAATTAAAGGTATTGAAATAGCTAGAATGTTAAACTTAAAAGTTCAGATGTTTGCAGATGACATACTTTTGACATTGGCTAACTCTAATCTTTCCCGCAAGCAGTGTTTAATTCAATATTTATATTTCAAAGTATCTCTGGACTACAGTTTAATGAAAATAAAACAAAACTTGCTTACAAATAGCAAAAAAAAAAAAAAAAAATCATATAAATAAAAAATTTACTAAATACAGTATGTTGTAACAGATGGTAGACTTCAATATTTGGGTATTCACTTAGATGATTTTCAGGATTTAATCTTATTTAATTACAATTCAATATTGGATAAGATATAATTAATGATGGATAATTAGAATAAATACTTATTTACAATGGAAGATAGGCTATATCTGACCAAATCAATAATTTTTCCCAAGATATTATACCTCATATAAGTTATTTCTCCCCCCCCAAAGTTTATACAGTACTATAATAAAACAATTTTGTATTTCCTATAGTACCAGAAAGCAAAACAAAACAAAACAAAAAAAGAACAGAATAGCATTAAATAACCACTTAATGAATTGGGAGGATGGGAGCATATGTTTACCTGGTACAGAGACTTACATAATTTCCTCCATAGTTAAAAGCATAACATTATAGTTAAATCCTTCTTACACATCTATATGGAAATAATTACAAGAACAGGTTTGGATAGAAGCTGTACAAAACCAAATAAAAGAAAGTTTATCCATATTATACAATCCATTATATTGTATGCTTAAAGACTATATATTAGAGAACAAAGCCATTACAATTCCATCTAATTATACAAACTTTACAATATCGAATTTAAAAAAATATTGCCACTAAAGAACCTAGCATTAATTGTTGTTTTTTTTTTTTTTTTTTTTTTTTTTCCTGTAGCATTCACATCCAATAATCTGGAGACATTGCAAATTCATAAGATGAACATATTAAAACAAGGGAAACTTTTATTTTGGGACCAATGGTTGGATTAGGACAATATTCTCTCTGTCATTCAAATAATAAATACTATTCTGCCATGTTTTTGTGCTTCAGGTTGGATTTTTTACGTTACACTCGCTTTACTCCTGCCACACTCTCTTAAGGATTATTCTGTTTTTTTTTTTTATGGAAATTATAAATAAATTTAATATATATAAAAATATGTGGTTGTCCCTACAGTCTTTGAGACAATATATTGTAAATAAAATAGAATTAATGCAATTATCTGTCAGACAGAATAGACCTAAATTAATAGAATACATACTAATTATTATTAATCAACCTTTCCATGGTAGCGGCTATATGGCAAACATTTATAAAGTTGTTAAAAAATCTATAATGGCAGAATCTAGAAAGAACTAGTGGGGAGAAGAGTAAAAAGAGACATAAGAGACTATAACAATGAAACAGCATTTCTATGGAAATGGAAAAGTAATAAACCTGTGCGAGCATACGGAGGAGTGGTGAGCCAGAAAAACATGCCTGCTAAAGCTTCTGTGTCCTTTGCTACTTCAGAAGAAATAGATGCTACAACGGAAGGGGAATATGATACTGAAGAGTATCCACCGCTACCTGCAGCACAGAATTCAACATACTTCAACAACCGGTTTCATGGAGATACTGGAAACCGATATCAGGGAAAGAAGAGAAGTAAAAATGACTAGAGAAAGGGAAAGAACAGTAATCAGACCAAATACTATAATATGAGGACTAAATTGAATTAATAATAATGATGGTATTGCCATTCATGAGTTGGTGCTTAACTTGTCCAGTATGGACGTGCCAGAAATTTCAATTTCTGTTTTAAATTTAGAGTTAAAGTTTATACCTACGGCTTTGCCAAGGTTACATGTTATAAAAAGTGAATTGTTTCAATTGAGTAGAAAACTGCATCTAACTGATTATTTTAATAAACAAAGTATGAATCAAATGCATAATGTCAATCATTTAGAAAATTTAAATGAAAGTTTCAATGAATCTTTTTATTCATGTATTTCAGATGAAAATGATTTATATGATGATTAAATTAATGCTTATAGTAATTTAAATACTGAGACAATAGGGGTAAAATCTTTATTTATACCCCCTTTTTCTAAGTTTTATTATGAATGAATTGAATTTTGTTTTAGAAAATGTATGTAGGGATTTTGGAAGAGATAAACAGAATATTTATTATAACCTGACTAAGGATGAATGGACAGCTTTTAAAGCATTGTGTGTAGATAGAAGGATAGTAGTAAAAAGGTCAGATAAAGGGAATCAAGTAGTAATTTTAAACCATGTTCAATATGTTGAAATGTGCCTTGCTCACTTAAATGATGAAAAAGTATATGAAAAATGTAATGTGAAGCAATACGAAAAAGCTATGAAAGAATAGGAAGCCTTGGTTCAGAAAGGCTTGTGCTTGGGATATTTTGCTTAGGGTGACTTAAAAAAGTTTAGTATAGAAAATACATGTATAGCAAAGTTTTACTGTTTACCCAAAACACATAAAGGACTAAAAAACCTTAGTGGGAGACCAATAGTCTCAGTTGAAAAAATATTTTTTAAAGGAAATATGCATCCTGCTACATGAATATTTAAAAACATATGTGTTTTCTCTACCCTCATTCATCAAGGATAGCCAGGACTTTCTGTGTAAAATTAATAAGAACGTTTGGAATAACAATATGTACAGGCTATTCCTAGATCTTAAAAGATTGTATACCAATATAATGCACAAGTATGGTATTGAAGCATCATGTTATTTAGGTTCATAGGTTCATAGGTTCGTACTAGGCTATCTGCCCAAGGGCATTTATAAGCCTAGCCCATAGTTATTTGGCTTTCGCCACCCCTTTAGTTTGAATAAAACTATGCCTATTATTTTGCTGTGCCTCTGTCAAGCAGTGACACTGAAGTAATCTCTGGGGTATATCTGCGATCCCCCATCCATTGGTCAAGATTCCTCTTGGACAAGGCCAGCGAGGTGCTCTGCCTCACATGTACCGGGATTTTGTTCCACAGCATAGGGAGTCTCTGGGTGATGAATCTGTCCCTCCAGCACGTTCTATTAATAACCGTGTCAAGGTTTAAGTCTCCCGCCCTTGTGGTTCTGAGGGATCTAGATTTTTTGAGGTGAAGCATATTCATCAAATCAGGGTTTGACATGGCCTTATATGTCAGGCACAGGTCACCTCTGAGCAAGCGGTATGAGACTGAATAGAGCTGGAGTTCTTTCAGTTGGGCAGCATAAGACATATTTTTGAGACCCTTTATCCTTTTGGTGAGGAACTTTTGGGGCCTTTCCAGCTGCTGCAGGTGTCGGGTCAGATACATTCCGAATGGGGCATTGTACTCAACCATAGGTCTAATGAGTGATGAGTACAGGGGGACGATGACCTCCCTTTATCTAGATGTGAATCCCTTCATGATCAGGTGGGCAATGTAGAAGGTTTTCCTAACTACTTTAGCAACATGAGTGTCAAACGAAAGGCTACTGTCAACCTGGGTCCCCAGATCCCTGATGACTTCTTCTGTGCTCAGTGGATTGCC
>NC_056736.1:180283694-180378694 GCF_019279795.1 Protopterus annectens
TACAAGAACACATAAGGGACTTAAAAAAATCATAAAATAGAAAGTCCTTTAAAACAACATTTTATGACTGCACACAATGCTGAACCAGATTGCTTACAAGGATGCATTCTGGAAAAAATAAAAGTGTTATTGGGAGAAGGTTTATATATTAAAGATAAGTTATTAAAGAAGGAAACGGGAGAAATTTGTTCTGAATGGGAACACATTAATAATTAATGGGCATTATAATTACAGCACCCTGAATGTGGTAAATGTGGCTAAGTGTCTTGATTACCCTATTTTTATGTAGGAAAAACTGCTAGGTCTTTTAAGAATAGGATAAGTGAACATTTATTGGACATTCGACATGGTAAACATACAAATGCACTTGCTAGACATATTAATGAATGTAGGAATCATGTCTTCTGATTTTTTGTGACTCAACAATTAATCAAAGACCCACAAGGTAGATGCCCAGATGTACATTTAGATGTTTGTGACTTGAGATGGCAGCTGAGACTTGATGCCACAAGGTACCCAGGTATAAATGAAGCTATTAGTATATCCAGCATTTTAAAACTAAAAAATATTTTGGGATAATTCATTGTCCTATAAGGTTCAGTATCTGATTTTTACATAACAAATACTCTTTTATATTTGTAATTTATGTAATTAATGATATATTTTAACAATTTGTTTGCTTACTTATATGATAATAATGGTATAAGGTTTTTAATATATAAGTTTTCAAATATGGCATGTCTTTTTAAGAATAATTGCTATAACTGATGTATCATACCAATTAGTGTTATTGATTTATTATTTAAGGCTGGGGTTGTGTTTTTGTACTTCTTCTGAAGAAGTCCCTTATCATCAAAGGGAAGAAAGCGCTCAACGTATTTTCAGTAAAGCTGTTTGTTTCTAGCTGCTTGTTTCCTCACTGTTGTGTTCAAGTTCTGGAGTTTATTAAAGAAGAAAACTCTTTTTTATTTTAAAATATAATACTTTGGAACCCAATGGGTTAAATAAGGAAGTTAATTGGAAATATGTGATTAAATTAATTAATTAATTAATTAATTAATTAATTAATTAATTAATTCATTCATTCATTCATTAATTAATTGTTTGATTGTTTAATTAACTGATGATTGTTTGATTTTATTGTATATATACATGATAGTAAGGAATTAATTTTGTACTCATTGAAGGCTTGGTGCCGAAGCACTAAGTTTGTATTAAATTCTGGTGAAAACTGTTCTGTGGTCCGTGACTTTTGAACTATGGTATTTTATTATTTTTGTTTTGTTGCTGTGGTAATTCAAATTAACTTTAATGTTTGCAAATGAAGAGGGTTGGAGATGTGGAATAAAATTAAAGGCTGACTAGCAGCTTCTTTTCTTTAATTGTACATGTCTTAAGGAGTACTGGAATAGCATTAATTATTTTTTTCCAGATTCCATTTAATGATAATTTTCATTTAACCAAATCTCTAGTTTTGTTTACCTTCCCCATACTCAAATGTGTTCTTAAAAAGAAATCTTCAATTCTTTGAACTTTACTTGCTATTGCACATAAGATCATCACTACTAATTGGAAATCTGCTACTCCTGCATCATTCAAGGAATTAAAAAAAACTTGTTTTGATAGTTGGACGAATGGAAATTTCTACTTTAAAGAAAAGAACCAACAGAATTATCTCATACTACAGCAACTGGCAGATTGAAATGGAAATATTGGAGAAGAATAATATTAATATAGACTAAGATAAAACCTTTTTACAGCAATGTAAAAAGTATCACTTGTTTTGTATAGGCACCACTGTAAATACTTTCTTTTTTAGGTTTTGAAGTTATATTGTTACTTGTGTTATAAATTTGTCTTTTCTTAATATGGTTAAATATCTTCATTGTAAACAATAAAGTCTATTTTACAAATGCAATTAAAAAATCCCTCTTTCTATTCTGTTTTCATGTATGATTAAATGATTTACAAAATAAATAAAAACATTTTAAAGTAAAAAAAAATAACCTATCAGTCGTAGAAAAACTTGCAACTGGTTTAATGTGACAAACTTCAGCAAAATTAATGAACTATAAAACAAAATCTCCTCAGGCACAACCAGCAAACAAAACCAAGGGATAAACTCTTTAATTGTTGTGAAGCGCTTTTCGTCGCCTTCTATTGAGGCAACTTCTTCAGACAAAAAATAAATTACACAAATTGTTAATTTATACCCTAACGTCATTTCCTATGAAAGGACAATTAAAGTAATACACATAGTAACCTGAAATAAATTGAAATTCAGTTACTTTAAAATACAACTGGTTTAATGTAGTATGATGTGGTGCAGCTTGTATCTCAGCAATATGTGAAGGCAAAATTCATCTGGAACCTTCTGAAATAAGAAGTCCCAATTATTGCACCTGTGATTTCCATAACTGCAATTTATCCTTGTTAACTTTGAATACTGTAGTTCTGCTAGTTTGGTTAGAAGGAAAATAGCATTCTTTGCAGTCGTTAGGAGTTTTGGAACCTAAAAGTAAATTGTCATCATATTGAATAAGAGTAGATCCACATGGAAATAAAATCTTATCCAGCTGTTTCTTCATTTTCTTAGAGAAAAGGATAGGTGGCTCATCATTTCATTTTATAATCATGAAATACTGAAATGTCAAATTTCAATATTTCCAGACTATAAATCCAAAAGTGCAGTTACACAAAACTGCATAATAGCGAATGCAGAAATGTCACATTCAGCATTATGTGTTCACATATGTGAAGTGTGGTGCAGTTTGTGGATTTAGCTGGGGTTTGATGTAAGTGGTGTTTTTGTAAGGGTAGTGGGTAGGGATTTTAATGTGTGTGAGTATGTGTAGTGGTGAGTTTTAGGTGTTTGTGTGTTTAGTGTGACCTCAGAGGTAGTATATATAAGTAGGGGGAGTGTGGGGGGGCAGCCCCCCCACATGGAACATGCAGAGGGGCTTGCCCCTCTTTTTTAGCAAGACTGTTTGTGTGTGTTAGTTTTGTTGTGCTTGTGTGTGCTTTTTTTTTTTTTTGTAGTATCGGCAGGTAGGTGTATTTTTGTTTGTGCAATGTAGTGTTTTGTTTGTGTTACTTTCGTGGTTTGAAATTTTGTGGTTTTAAAGTTTCGGGTTTTTGATTTTTGGCATTATAGTCTTGAGATACTGAAATTCGATATTACTGTATTTTGAGATTATAAAGTGAATCTGGTTTATCATATTCTTGTGTCAATCTAGTCCATGTATACTGTTGGCCTCTGTATGTAAACACAAACAGATACTGGCTATCCAAATTGTGAAGAAAGGTGAAGGCTGCCAGCCTAGCCAGATAGAATTTTGTAGATAATTCTGTCATTGTAAAAATCCAACTCACCACTCTGCCTGTGTCTATATGTAAGTAGGATTTTAGAACTGTGTTTTCTCTTAGATATATCTAGGAAATAGCTAGGAAATAGGAAGATTAGACTAGTTTGTTTTTCTGTGATGTCAGAACTTTTCTACTGTATTATTTTAAGTATCTCTCTGTGATCTCTGAACTCTTGACTAGCACTGTGTAGTAAGAAGTATTGTATTTTGTTTTTATTATTTATTATTAAATATTTGTAAACCTTTCAACTGTGGCTGTTTTGTGTAGAGATAATTTAAGCTCTAAGAGTACATTGCATGTACATAGTGATACTTTACCAAGTCACTCCAAATAAGTCTTGACTGTTTGGTTCCACTTACCCTTTGTATAATAATATTGCACAATATAATTGGACAGCCTTTCATAAGGGCCTTTGAGTAGCTGATAAATATTAGCTGGGTGGTGGCAGTGATTTCTACCATATAGTCTGGGTAAAAGGGGCACAGCTGGAGAACCTGTGCCAGCCTTTCTTAGGAGTGTCTGTGTGGTTGTATATAACTCGTATCTCAAAGTGTATGTGTGACAGCTACTTGGGCAGGGACATGAAGCACTGGTTCGAAAGACAGGGTGCTGAATGTTTTAGCTTGCCCACTAGGCTGAGATCTGGACCCGATAGCTGTGCCAGTGAGGAGTCTTGTTGGAGACCTGGAGAAAAAGGGAGAAACCAGCCCCAGACTGACTGTGATCTCTGTGTGCTCTTAAGGGAAATTGTACTTTACTGTGTGTGTATTTATTATCCTTTCCCTATATGGACACCCCCACTGGTGTTAGTGGTGAGGATTGAGGCTCCTTGATTGCTGGGACAATGTACAGGCATCACATATTAATTGTTTGGCAGTGTTGGAATATCCACACCACATATTAATTGGTTGGGAAATACTAATTGGCTTGTAGTGGTGTGGGTAGAGTGAATTCCTGTAGCTTTTGTACAGTGATCACTAAAGGTGTTTTGTACTCTAAATCAGCCATGCAGTGAATACTCAGAGTTCAGATGACAATTGTTTTATTTCTTTTGTTAGCTTAGTTAGGGAGAGCAGGCAACATGTCAGCACAGGAGTACGGAAAGCTGACAAGGAGCCAGCTGGCTGAGATGTGCCAGGCTGGGAACTGGTGCATGGAAGGCAGACAAGATTGCAGCTTTGGTCACAGCTGAATCAGAAAACAGCAACCAGGAGGATGATCAGACTAGCAGTACAGATGTACCACCCTCAGAGAATGGACAGCTCAACCTTTCTGCAAGGACATAAAAATCCATCTGGAGCTAAAGAGACTTGAGTTGGAGGCCAGGCATTTGGAAATAGAAGCAGCTGAGAGACTGAGATGTCTACAGAATAAAGTGAATGAGCAACTGCTATGCCTGGAAGCTGAGGAAAAGGAGTGGAAGAGGCAGCATGAGAAGGAGATGCTGACTCTTCACCAGAGTAATGGAGGTAATGGGAAGAGAGTAACTAGACCCCAGAATCACAAAACATCAGTAAATTTCTTCCGCAGTTTAAAGAGGGGGATGATGTTGACCAAAGGCTCTGGGTATGGTTCCTGACACCCTTACTCCATGGTAAAGTTGTAACTGTGTAGTCTAAAATGTCTGACATTGACTGTTTTAATTATACTACGGTTAGGAACTGTTTGTTAGAATTGTTTAAGCTAACACCTGAAATGTATAGGAAAATGTTTTGTGAGTGTAGATGCAAGGCAGATGAAAGTGTGTGTGAATATGTTGCTGAACTGAGCGCTTATTTTTATAGATGGGTGAGTGGATGTCAGGTCACCATTTCTGAAAACCTGGCAAATCTTTTGGTGAGGGAACAAGCTCTCAGCACTTTGCCTGAGGACAGGAGGATCTGGTTAGCTGACAGACAATGTGATACTTCAGATGAGTTGGAGAAGAAGGGAGACTTATACCTATCAAGTAGGGCATCACTGACAGGAAAGGGACCCCCAGTACTGCTCATGGGTCTATAGAAACCCATGGTGGGCAGCACAGACTGCCCCAACAGAATCTGCCTGCAGCAGAGGAAGTCACTAGTACAGGTACACATCCAGGACCTAGGGTTAAATGTTTTGAATGCAACCAGTGGGGCCATGTGGCATACAGATGTTGAGGCAAGCTGGTGAACAAAAGGTGAGAGAGCCAGTAAGTGAAAAAGACAAAATGCCAATAGTAGGTTGTCTTGAGACAACAGGGGTACTAAACTACTATCCTGCAGATGTCCTGATAGGGAAGGAGTTGGATGAAACAGTACCGTGTGTTTATTTAGTTATACACAGTCAGGCTAGGAGACAAGCATGTGGGTCTGGTAGCCTGGGGAAGACCCAGACAGACTGCATACTTGCAGCCAGGACTGGTAAGGTGGTTACTTCAGAGAGGGATCTACTCTGTAGCAGTGAGACTGAATGTGAGCCCCAGCTGTTTGTGGGTACTGATTTTCCCTTGGACAGAGTGACTGAAAAGGTAGAGGTGAGTAGTAGTACCCAGGCTGACAGTGAGGCACCACTGTAAGAGGATGCCAGACTTCCTGTGAAAGGGGAGCTGGGGAGGTTTACAAAGAGTGAGTTGAGACAGGATCAGCTCTCAGACCGTACACTGCAAGGCTTGAGGCAGGTAGCTAGTAAGGCACCTGATTCTCAAGGGAAGATGGATTCTGTATACTGGGACAAAGGGTTACTGTATAGAGAGTGGACCCCTGAGCGATGGCTAGAAGGTGAGAGAATACAGCAGTTGGTAGTGGTAGAGCCTACCATCTGGTGCTTCTAGCTATACCCCATGATATTCCCTCTGCAGGTCATATGGGCATAAAATGTGGAAAGAGACATACTATGCAGAACTTCTATTAGCCTGGAATTTTGAGAGATGTAACAGGTACTGCAGGACCTGTGTGCAGTGCCAAAAGGGAGGTGAGGCAGGAGACAAGGGGAGAGCTTCTTTGATGCCTTTACCTGTGATTGAGGAGCAATGTCAAAGTAGCTATGGATATTGTGAGGCATCTGATTACCGCAAGTTCCACAGGGAAAACGTATATCCTAGTGGTAGTGGAATATGGTACATGATACCCTGAGGCAGTGGCTCTGTCCTCCATTGAGGCAGAAAAGGTGGCAAATGCTTTGTTAGAGAGTTTCAGAAGGGTAGTTTTCCCAAAAGAAATACTGACTGACAGGTCCCAATTTCATTTCAGACCTGATGACTTGTCAGTGGAAGTACAGTGGGGTGAAGCAAATGAAGGCCACTCCCTACTATCCCCAGACTAATGGTCTTGTTGTGAGGTCAAACTCTACAATCAAGTTCATGTTATGGGCATTTGCAGACCAGTTTAAGAGGGAGTGGGACAAATATTTGCCCCATCTGTTGTTTGCTTGCAGAGAGGTTTTCCAGGAAGCCACAGGTTTTTCACCCTTTGAGTTGCTGTATGTGCATATGGTGAGGGGACCTCTAGAGTTAATTCAAGATGAGTAGGAAGGTGAGTGTGAACCTCACAATGAGTCTGTTGTGGCATATGTCCTAAACCTCAGGACAAGGCTCAGGGAACTTATAGGTGTGTTATGACAGGTATGGTCAAACTAGAGAGTATGTTGTGGGGCAGCAGGTAATGCTTCACATTCCTGTCTGACACAACAATCTGCAAGCAGCTTGGGAGGGAACCTACAAGGTGGTAAGAAAGATAAGTGATGTTAACTACATGGTGGAACTGCTAGGCAGGAGGCAGGGGCAAAAATTGTACCATGTTGACATGATGAAACCTTACCATGATAGGGATGCCCTTGTGCTGAACATTTGCAGTGGATTGCAGGAGGAGTCTGAGGGAGATCTGGTAACTGATCTCGTCAGTGAGGCTTGGACTGACACCTAAGTGGAAGGGATAGCAATGTCCCAGCAGCTATCTCCTACCCAGGTGTGAGAAATCAGAGCTGTGTTACAGGAGTTTGGGGGCATGTTTACTGGGAAACCTGGCTGGACCCACCTGGTGCAGCATCAGGTGGATACAGGACCACAAAGGCCTATTAGGCAGGCCCCTTATAGGGTACCTGAGAGACTCAAGCAGGCTCTGAGAGAGAAGATACAGGAGATGTTGGCACTAGGGGTGATTCAAGAGTCCAACAGTCCCAGGGACTCCCCAGTGGTGCTGGTGCCGAAGAAAGATGGCAGCACCAGGTTCTGTCTGGACTACAGGAAATTAAATAGTCACACAGAGTCAGATGCTTACCCTAAGCTTAGGACAGATGAGACCCTAGAGCAGCTGGGTGGGGCTAAGTATCTTACAACTACTGATCTTACCAAGGGTTACTGGCTGGTGCCCTTGACTCCCAGTGCTAAAGAGAAGTCAGCCTTTGTGACTCCTTTTGGCATGTATGAGTTCACAAAGAATCCTTTGGGATGAAGAATGCCCCAGCAACTTTCCAATGGCTGGTAGATCATATCCTAGCAGGAGCAGGAGGGTTTGCCCTTGCTTACCTAGACGATATTGCCATCTACAGCCATTCTTGGCAAGAGCCCCATCAGCATGTCAGGGAGGTGCTGGGAAGACTACAGAGGGCAGGGTTGACCATTAAGCCCAGCAAATGTCAGGTGGGTATGGCAGAGGTCTCCTACCTAGGACATAGAGTGAGGAGTGATAAGATCAGACCAGAACCTGCCAACATAGAAGCCATTCAGGCATGGCCTGCACCTGTTACCAAAAAGAGGGTGAGGGCATTCTTAGGGATAGCAGGGTACTACAGAAATTTGTCCCCAGTTATAGTACCATAGCTGCTCCCCACACAGACCTGATAAGGAAGAACAGGCCAGACAAGGTAGTATGGAACCCAGCATGTGAGCAGGCATTCCAGGAGCTTAAGGAAGCTTTGGGAGGACCCCCTGTGTTAGCCAGTCCAGATTACAACAAAGAATTTGTTCAGGTGGATGTCTCGAATCATGGGGTGGGGGCTGTACTTAGCCAGATTTCTTCAGAGGGAGAAGAGCACCCAGTGGTTTATCTCAGTCATAGGCTCCAACCCAGGGAGGAATGTTATGCAGCTGTAGAAAAGGAATGTCTAGCCATTGTGTGGGCACTGAATAAACTTCAGCCTTATCTGTAGGGAAATAAAATCACTATATTCACAGATCACAACCCATAACATGGTTAAATAGAGCCAGCTAGCAAAATGCCAAGTTGCTAAGATGGAGCCTGGGGTTGCAAGCATATGATATGTCAGTGCAGCACCACAGTGGGATTAGCAATGCCAAAGCAGATGGGTTCACAAGACATGGAATGGGTAAGGTATACTCAGATAGACCTAACCCTCTCAGACAACATTTCTCAAGGGTCACTTGAAAAACTAGCTTGAGTTCTCCAGAGGGGGAGATGTGTGAAGATAGGTGAAGGCTGCCAGCCTAGCCAGATAGAATTTTGTGGATGATTCTGTCATTTGTAAATATCAATATAAGCCGCAGGCTTGTTCTCTTAAATGGGAAAATGTGTTAAATGTGGAACTGCAAAAATGTAATAACAGTGCACTCTGCTGCAAAAAATGCTGATAAGTCAATTCTTAGATGTCAAAACTTGGAGCTGAGATGTCTAGATAAAGGCATTCTGCCTATTGGTTTGATGCCAGAGTTAATAGATAGAATATGCATGTATAATTTATTTTATTGTTCTGGCTTCCTAACCAGCTGCATGATCAAGGGCTATTAACCTCTGAGAGTCTGTTAGCCTAGGAACCAGAAATAAATTATGTAATCTGAAATGAATCAGTGGTACTGTGTTATTAATTTAAGGACAGAAAGAATCAGAGCATTTGAGCATTTGTCTTGAGAACATCCAACTCACCACTATGCCTTTGTCTATATGTAAGTATGATTTTAAAACTGTGCTTTCTCTTAGATATTGCTAGGAAATAGGAAGATTAGACTAGTTTGTTTTTCTGTGATTTCAGAACTTTTCTACTGTATTATTTTAAATATTGTTCTGTGATCTCTGAACTCTTGACTACCACTGTGTAGTAAGAAGAATTGTCTTGCATTTTTATTATTTATTATTAAATATTTTTAAACTTTTCAACTGTGGCTGTTCTGTGTAGAGATAATTTAAGCTCTAAGACTACATTGCATGTATATAGTGATATTGTACCAAGTCACTCCAAATAAGTCTTAACTGTTTGGTTGCACTTACCCTTTGGATAATAATATTGCACAGTATAATTGGGCACCCTTTTATAAGGGCCTTTGAGTAGCTGATAAATATTAGCTGGGTGGTGGCAGTGATTTCTACCATATAGTCTGGGTAAAAGAGGCACAGCTGGAGAACCTGCACCAGCCTTCCCCGGGAGTGTCTATATGTTGTATATAGCTCTTATCTCAAAGTGCGTGTGTGTGTCAGTTACTTGGGCAGGGACACGAAGCGCTGGTTGGGCAGAGAGGGTGCTGGAGGTTTTAGCTTGCTCACTAGGCTGATATCTGCACCCTATAGCTGCGCCAATTGGGAGTCTTATTGAGGACCTGGAGAGAAATGGAGAAACCAGCCCCAGACTGACTGTGATCTCTGTGTGCTCTTAAGGGAAATTGTACTTTACTGTGTGTGTATTTATTATCCTTTCCCTATATGGATGTCCCTCACTGGTGTTAGTGGTGAGGATTGAGGCTTCTTGATTGCAGAGCCAGTGCACAGGCATCACACAAATATACAGTGATAGAAAAGAAGGCAGCAGAAATATGTATCACTGAGAAGGTTGTGGCATATGACTGGATAGAATTCAGTATTTTGTCAGTGTTACTACTACATTATCTGCTAAGAAATCTTGCATAAATCTACACGTATTTTCCCTGTTTTCTTAACAGGTAAAATAAGTGTATTACACAGACTTCAAGTTGGTACTATTACACCTTGTTGTAGTAGGGCAAAAATGAAAGGCTTGATCCCTTTCCCTGCTTTAGCCCATAAAGGATATTGGACTATCTTAGGCAGGTGCTCACAAGGTTACAAAGATATTTGCAGAGATTCTGCATCTTTTATAAGCCCTATTTTATCTTCATAGGCACTCCAGAGCTGCAGAAGGATTTCTTCTAATTCTTTCAAATCAGCAGTGCGTAAAGTCTGTTTTTATGTCAAAACAGCAAAAAGGGCATCCTCATCTCTACAGATATTATTTGAATACAAGGTTCATTTGGGATACCATGAAAAACACCAACTGGTGTACAATAAACAGCACATCTCAGTTTACATAATAAATCTCTACCTAAAAGATTTAAAAGGGCACCATTTCTGACAATAAAAGCATGTTGCCCTTTTAGTGGAGCAATTTGGATGAGGACAGATTTTGTTTCTGGATAATCTAAAGGGTCTTCAGACACTCGTACTTCAGAAATTGTTTAGGTGGAACATAAGAGGTTTTCAGTGTTTTCTGAAGTAATTATGGATCTTGTAGATCTCATATTGACAAGAAAATGAAGAGATGAATTTTGCACTCTAACATTGACAAAAGGACCATCCTGATCAACTGGTAACAAGTAAAATAATTGTAGTGCTGTTCATGGCTGTCCTACTTAGTTTGCTGCCATGCTGATGTTGACCAAGCAGTATTCCACCCAGGAGAATATCTTTTTGCTTGCTGTGGAATTTGAACATTTATCAAATTTGTTCATTGAAGAGACAATGGACATTCATTTCACCAATATCTAGACTGACCACAATAGAAACAATTAATCACAGTTCACCTTGTTGTGATTGTGGTGGCATAGAAGGGTAATAATTTAGTTGATATTATCCCAGGGCTCATATTTGGAAGAATCTAATTCTACCTCTTCCTCCATAATTATTTCTTCCCCTTCTGCATCACCATAAATAGGTAGCAAACTGTTGGAGCTGAATGTCTGCTAATGTTTTCTTTTGCTCTTTTTCTTTTTAAACAATTTCATGAATGCCTAAATGTGGCCATTTTGAACAAACAGTTTTTGATTTTCTCTTGAATTATAAGTAATAAGCTTTCTGTGAAAGTATCTGACAATGTACTGGCTGCCACTCCTTCTGCAGGTTCTGGATATCCAGTAAAAGCTTTGAATGTACCATCCGTGCATTGAAACATGCACCAATATATTTGTTTTCTTTCTGTTTAATGGCTTTAATTCTTGCCCAGTTAGATATTTTAATAAGTGATCATAGCAGCAATAAATCAATCATTTGTTTGCTTTGGAATATTACCACCTATATTTAATTTTTTCTCGTATTGTCCTGAAAATGTCAGGGGGGGGGGGTGAGGCTTTCAAAACTGCTTTCAAGTCTTCAGTAGTTGGATTTTGGAGTTGTACATGTCTTTCCAATATTTTGTCATATTTAGCAGAGTGTGTTCACTTGGGAAAGAGAGAGAATCTACAATAATTTGAAAATCGACTGCAGTCCTACACTTATGGTAGGTTAGGCTTTAATATCCATAAGCAGGAGTAGGATTAGGTATCCCTCTCAAGGGGTGCATTTGTGTATTTTGTGTATCAGTATCAGTGGAAGAATCAGAATCTGTCTCTTTTTCTGCATTTTTTTAAAGGATGGAGTCCACCAATATTTTTCTTCACAAATAACTGTTGGGAACTATGTAATCAATTGTTTAATTTTCTTTAAGGGATTTGTTTTTTGGTGGAGTGCTTTTACTAGCAAATTGATTCAGTTTTTGTATATGCTTTGTGCTATCTCTATGTTTGTGTTTGTGATATAATTGTTTTCATTTATTAGCTATTCACATAAATATTTGATCTGATGATATTGTGGCAGATGGTGTTTGTCTCTGCTGTCTAAGTCTAGTATTATAGACCATGGAGTTGGCTAGAAGTACTGTAAGTAACTTGTGTCACATATGGCAAAGTAGCAGGTGTTGCTGTTTGATGTGCCTCTGCCTGCCCTTTTTAAGAGGGAAAACTCTCATCTTCATAAGACGCAGGTTGCTCATAAGGTGTGTGAGGAGCAGAAAGACTCAATGGCTAATCACCATCTGAGAAATTTGGATTTGGAACTGTTAACTTCTTCAATTGTCTTAAAGGACACATAGCCCAGGAAAGTGATTTTTTTTCATCTGTGCATGTTTGTAATGACATTACTATTCCATTAGCTGCCTGGAGCTGTGACTTTAATCCAGATGAATTGTATTTCAGACTTCTAACTGAAGATTCATTTTCCTAATATTTGGCTTCTACTTGCCAGTAATTAAAAACTGAGCAATGAGAGGCTGATACCTTGTTACCTTTTTGTGTCAATTTATTTTTAAGATTTTCTAGAATTTTCATACTAAAAGTCCCTTTTCAGGAAATTGTAAAGTTCTTGTCATTTTAGTGAACATTTCATCAAGTGATTACAACAGTCTCTACCGTACTTATTAAACATATGCCTGGCAGGAGTCCCATATTCCTGTTTTTTTTAAATATCTGCACTGATGCCCCTTATAACCAACACTCATACTAAAGACAGAGATATGGGACTTTAATTAGAAATTCATTCATACCAGTAAGGAATTTTCTTTGTTACTATTTCTTTTTGTTTTAATTAGAACCCAGGTTTACACATGAGAAGGCAGCACCATCCTGCTGACAAGAATACCCTCTTCTTGTTATTTCTTGATTGGAACCTTGATGCACACAATTAAAGAGACTTGTATTATTAGTTTAACTGATTAGTCTCGTATATAATTTCACAGATTCATAAGATTCTCCTGCCTGCTCACATACAATTATACTAGTGTAGACATTATTAATAAAGCTTACCTGTAGAAACTACAAACTCTGCTGAAAGTGAGGGAAATAAAATTATGAACTGACACAACAGAAACTTTTCTGACAGAAAATCTTGGTACAGCAGAATCTTATGGACAATCTTTGGTGTAATCTTCTGGAAAGAGTCACAATTGCTCATGCCATATCACCAAAGAACTACCCATTTGTGGCCTGCATCTGCTCCCAGAAAACATCCTGGATGATCTCCCTGTTCTCAGATGTCATCTCCTGTCAGTGGGGCACTTGGTTGCTCCATTACCAAAAGCGCAGAGCAGATCGGTCCAGGTTTCTTTTTCTTTGCTGCTGCTGTCTCCTCAGATTAAGTATCTTCTGTCAGTGGACAGGCACATCATCTTTGTCTTCTGTCAATGGTGGGCTCATACAACATGGATCCTCTGAAAGATGCAATGCCAAAAAAGTGCAAAATTCATGCCATTTATAATTAATTTCTCCAGTTCCGTTGCAATTTAACATAATACCATGTACCATCAGTGCTGCAATTCACAAATTCATAAATTCATCAAACAAATCATATATATATATATATATATATATATATATATATATATATATAATATAGATACACACACACACACACACACACACACACACACACACATACACACACACACATAAATATATATATATATATATATATATATATATATATATTTGCCTGTAGGGTCTATTTCACAATATCGGACTTACAAAAGTTCGATCGTAATATCGAACCCTTATGTCCGAAACCCAACATGTGGGTTTTTGCTCCCCACACCCCCCTACTTAAATATACCAACTCTGAGATCGCACCACAGTGGAGGAAATAGCAAGGCCCCAAAAACACCCCACCTATTTTTTTCCCTGGGAAAAAAGTCGATGCACCGTGGCTTTACTATTTTCCACTTTCGGGCTTTAGGGTTCAATATTACAATGTTCAAACTTGTTTTAGTTCGACGTTGTAATATAGACCCTTGCATGTACATATGGTTTATGTGGAACTGCAGGAAACACATGAATAGAAATGTCTTATGTCAACATACTGCACATGAATGTAGAAATCCAGTATATATGGTCATGTCAGCACTTCAGGTTAATGAAAAGTAACGTTTTCATATAATAGTGAGTACAGCACATACTGCATAAAGAACACCAGCTGGAAGAGTAACAGTATTACACAAATGTATCAAAGAAAATATTACAAACATACAGAGGACAGATTCAAAATAAAAATCACTGTGCCTATTCCACACATTTAAACTCACCTCTGCTCTTTAGTTCATCTGTTTTCTCATCACAATGGCACTATGTATATAGATATATGGTATGAAATGTGGTATCATCGCTCTCAATACATAATAACCTGAAGCGTTGCAATACATATGTCGAATATTACTAAATAACTATCAGAACACATGTTGCCAGTGGAGCACACACAAAATGAATGACTACTACTATGTTAGAATGTCAGTCTGTAGGATTATGTCTGCTGTTATTCTAGACTACATCGTTTAACTGCTTAATATGTATACATGTACTGGCAGTCTGACTTAAATTTAAACATGCACATGAATGGAAATAATATGTCATATATTGTCATATAACTTGTATTGATTCTTAACCAATGTTTATATTATCACTCATTAGTTATAATTATTTAAACTTCAGATGCTTTTGTTTTATTTTTGAAGATTGTAAAATTATTATTCTTAAAATGTTTTGTAATAATTTGGAGCTTTTCTTCCCAAGCCACCTCTGAAAATGAATAAAATAATAGTATCCTACTCACACACATAAGCAATATGTGATTTGCACAATGATATCACCTCTGCACTGGCGAGTAAGTTCCTGATCCAACTGTAATGAATACCCACCACCACATATAGGTTAAAAGATGCTGAAAGACCACATGGGGATTCGACTACATCTAGGAGGAAATATTACATAATCCTAAAGATACGCAACACACAAGCTGTACGTATACCCTTCCAGGAAAAATAAAAAAACTGCAATAGACATCAGTTGCACTGCCAGCAAAGGTATCTACAACACATCACACTATAATATACTATCTGTGTAACACTAGTACCCATGCTGTACATATCAGAACATGGTAGTCCAAGACAGTTTAGACTTTTAAACTGGGCTTACAAACACTCATCAAACAGGAACTGTGCAATGAGCTGTTAGGTCACATGTGCAATACACAAAAAGTGTGTAAGTTGCTCATAGCAACAATGCCATGAGATCAGCCTATATGTCATGTGGACATCAAGCCTTTTTACATATCTCCATCAACAGAGGTACTGTAATACTTCATATGCTCTGCAGCCCAAATATGTTTGTAGTTATATGGTTGATGTTTGTATTATATTGTTGACAAATGGGAGAAATTCTTCATCTTTAATGGAGAGCTTTAAGAAGGTATCAGTAAGGAGTAAAATAGTATAACACTGAGATATTGAGCCCTTCCTCCCATCTAAATTCAACAAATTACTGACAAAGCCAAGAAAAACGCACAAAACATATGGTAGCGCCATGCTTGTAATAGTCAGCAAGTAAGTCAGGAGCCATCTATAAAAAAATAATTATAGGGGATTTTACTAGAATTATTGGCCTAAGTGCGTAATGGAAGATATGCAATGTCACATATCAGAAAGTTGTAAGTAACACAATATGCATACTGGGACTAAATGTGGAGGTGTCTGACTTAAAAAAAACTATATCTCATGGCTGGTCAAACAGGACAATGAACTTGAGTTTCTCCATCTTCAAAGTACCATAAGTCAAATCCGATTGCACTTACTTGCAAGCTATAGGTCCCCTTCTATGACCCAGGAAATTAATGTATTTGAACTTATTGGAAACACTCACCATCCAACCCAACAGCATCAAGTACAGAACTAACTCAAAAAACAAACCACCTTGGTGGAATCACAACATCAATAGGCTACATAATAGAAGGAAGAAAATCATATCAAAAAAGTCGGAGGTGCAGCACCCAGAAAGATAAAATCCATCTCAAACTAAACAAACAGATTGGAAGACAAATAAAATCTACCAAAGCCAAATGTGATACATTTGTCCTTCCAGGCCAAGGACAATCAGAAAACATTCTTGAGGTATGTCCACAACCTCAAATCAACCACTTCCACAAATATTCTCCATAAAGGGCTAACACAGACAAATAACTGGCATCTGAGCCATGGATTAACACTAACTTGCCAAGAAATATATAACAGTATCCCCCAGGAAGTCATCCAGCCCTTGTAACTGTCATACTGACACCACATCCCTAAGAGTTGACTCAGTAGTCAGGGACTTGAGGGCACACACAGACATTAATCTAGCCTTTGACAATCACATATCTATGCTAGTGAGGAAATCATTCTATGTTTTGCAACGTACAAACAAAGGTAAGGCATCTAGGTTCAAGGAAGTCAATGTTCCACTGTATTTGGCATTTTTCATACCTATCGAGAACAATTCCCCCTTCAGTACATAATTAACCAGGCATATCCAACAAGTGGAACATCCACAGAGGTTCCTCAGTAAAAGAACACACATCATACTTCTGACAAATACACAAAACTAACAGCATCACAATTACCCATTTGAAAGAGTTAAACCAATTTGGAGTATAAACAGAATTTGCTGGAGAGACATGTGTCCCAGAGACTACCACTTGGATTGCACTGCTAGGCTTTTAAAAGCTCTGGTGGTCATTAGCCTAGTATATAACTATGAACCTATAACAGTAAATACAATAGACACTTTAGTGTAGCCAAGCAAGATTTTTTGGGGTTGCAGGAAACTAGAGCACCCTGAGATAACCCGCACTGCCATTGGGAGAACATGAAAATTTCAAATAAGCAGTGACCAGAAGTCAAAAATGAACCTCCTGAGCTGTAAGACAGAGACATTATAGGTTCATAGGTTCATAGGTAGGTACTAAGCTATCGGCCCAAGGGCCTATGTAAGCCTAGCCAACAAGGTTCCCTGGCTTACGCCACCCAAGAAAGTTATTTTCCTGTGCCACTGTCGAGTAGAGACACAGAAGTGATCCCTGGGGTGTATTTCCTACTTCCCATCCACTCATCAAGATTTTTCTTGAAGAGTGCTAATGAAGAACTTTGCTTGACATAGATGAGTATCCTGTTCCAGAGTATGTGAAGTCTCTGGGACAGGGATCTATCCTTCCAGCATGTCCTGTTTATTGTGGTGACAAGGTTTAGGTCCCTAGAGAGTGTAGCTTGGAGGGATTGGGATTTCTTACCCCTGAGCCACCAGGCTGGCCAGCAAAACAAGAAGAATGTCTCTCAATAATCAAATGGTAAACAAAATCTCTTTATACCAGAATTATATTTTCCTTGTTCTGAAGGAGGTGTAGGCCACCTCAAAATTGGTTACATGTATAGATCTGCAATCATAGGACTGCCAACATATCTGCTGAACTCAACAGATTCCAACATAGTGAAATTTTTAAACATGAGAACAAGTCTAATATGACTTCCCTGTTTACTTTAACTGAAGTATATCGATTTCAGGCAGGAAAACAAACCAAAAGTAGACAAAATCAAATAGGAACTGAATGTGCCAAAAAATAACATAAAAAATAGGAGAAGGGATAAGATGAGAAGGCAAGAAATGTAGAACAGTAATAAATGTAGTTGCAAGTAATGAAAACTGGAACAACCTCATATCAATCAGAATCTGACTCAAGAATGGTTAAGGAGAGATTAATTTAAACCAAAAGATGAAAGGTTAATATTAGCAGCCCAGGATAGTGGACTACGTACATGTTGGTTTACAAAGTCCATTGAACATGTGGGAGAGACACACCAATGCAGCTCCAGAAAAACAGAACCAGAAACAGTTGCAAATCTTGTCACTGTGTATGATATACTAGTGGCAGAGGATCTGTATACTGAATGGCATAATAATGTGCCAAGATTGTTGCATTGGGGGTTGTGCAATCATTACAATATGGAAGAAGATGAGAAGCATTGAAAACATGAGGCACACAGCATTACAGAGAAAGTTGAAGTTTATATCAAATGGGATCACCCATTACAGTTCAAAAACAGATGTGAGAAACATATAAAAGTCCACCAAAAGAAGGCAAAAGTAGCATTGATAATTCAAAATGCTACACCTAGTGATTTCAGTATCTTAGATACAAAAAGAGAGACAAAGTAGTAAAATACCAGGATTTACAAGCAGAAACAGGGGCAATGTGGAAGAAGGACACCCAGACAGTTATAATAGAAGTAGGAGCAATGGGTCTCATATAAGGGAACCCACATTTGTATTTAGATATGCTGTTGATACATATAAATCCATATGAATTGTGAAAGTAATCTTTCAGGATGTTTGCCAACAATGGATTGCAGTACTCAGGAATTTATCAAAAATTAAAAAAAAAATGGAAGGACATGGAAAATATGAGGCATTTAGGCATAATCAGAAATATTCTGCAAAATCAGGAACAGTGGAAAAGTATGCAAAGCACCTGGTATGAAATGCAAAATACATTATTTTAATATAAAATATAATATATAATGTAAAATATTTTCTAACCAGTATGTAAATGCAGAACACAGCTACAATAATTGTGACTGAACTCCAAACATAATATGAAAAAAAACATACCTGTCAGCTATTTGATTTGGCTCAAATAAAGCTCTGCCTCCTCCTAAATGTGGTGAGTTGGAAGAAAATGTGGTGATTGAATTTCATAAATAATTTTGATAACTAGAGTTACATCTTTAGCTTATGAAAATGCGTGTTACTTTACATACTCTTGTTCCATCAAACACCTCAGGTTAATAGTACTAATATTTTACAAAGTGTTTCTGGTTATCACCAATTATTTCTATACTAATCAGTGATTCTGGAGGTTGGTGGTTGTGAACAGTGACTTAAACAGTGACCTTTTACATATAACAAAATAACACATATACAAATAACAAAAAGATGGAAACAATTGAAGAGGTCTTATCTTAGCACTCTGAAGATGTGTCAGGCTTCCAAAAGGAGAATTTGGATCTGAAAAATAAAATAAAATAATTAAATGAGCTGGCACAGGAGGATGTCTGGATGAAGTTGATAGACCTGAAGTGTAGATCATTTCTTGGTGGTCCCTGAATAAATGTAAGGATCAAACAACAAAAGGTTTGACTGAGTGATCAACAGGTGAACAGGAATACCTATGCAGATATAAAGATAGAAAGAGCACCCTGAGTTTACCCACCAGGCTCATTCACCAGGAAAATCCCCAGACCCATAGTAGTGAAGTTTTAGAAATCTAAAGTCAAGGAATGAATCCTTTCTAATCTTTGCCAGCTGGGACTTACTCTTGAACTAGACCAGACAAGGTTGTGTGTCGACCGAGATTAATCAGGAGCATTGACTTATACCAGCAAATCAGATCTGTAAACACAAGGAGTTAGTTTGTAAGCTGCTATATCCAAATATATTTAAAGTTTTCTATCCTACATGCACCATAACCTACTTGGAGGTTGATCATGTCCTTACCTATGTGTGAGACAGTCTAAGGGACAGTAATTCCATACAGCAGACCGAGGGCTCAGATCAAAACAGAGAGAGATGAGGGAAGCTGTGGTTCTCTGCAAACACTATTGACTAAATCCTTTCCAGTATTTTGACAGAAAATTTTATTACAGGCAATGGAATATGCAGCTCTTCTTATGGATTGTAACTGAAATGGTGCAAGTGGAAATGAAGCACAAAAGCTTGATAGGATGACCATCAGAATGATTGAAATAAGTAAAACACTCTCTATGGGTAAAAAAAACAGTGCTTGAACTATGAGTCAGACATTTTATAATTGTGAATTTTTGACAATGTTATGGAAATTGGATTCTGAAGGTAAGGCAAAGAGTGGTTTTGAATTGAGAGTGGGGAAAGAATTATAAAGGACCATATTTTTAGACCATGAAGACTGGCATTTCAGACAGTCAGGGAATGTATTTAAAAGAACTTATTTGTGTACAGTAAGCATGATTGGGGGTTGTGTAGAGTTTAAATGGCATTCACACACACATACAAACTGCTTTCATGCACGCACCATTCATTCTCTCATATACTGTTCACTATCTCCTTCAATGCATACACTCACTCTCTCTCATACATCCGTACACAGTCTCTGTTGCATTCATAGATGCATACAAACTGTTTTCATGCACGCACTGTTCATTCTCTCATACACCGTTCACTCTCTCCTTCAATGCAGACACTCACTCTCTCATACATCCGTACACAGTCTCTGCTGTATTCACACACATACAAACTGCTTTCATGCACGCACCATTCATTCTCTCATGCACCGTTCACTCTCTCCTTCAATGCATACACTCACTCTCTCTCATACATCCGTACACAGTCTCTGCTGTATTCACACACACATACAAACTGCTTTCATGCATGCACCATTCATTTTCTCATACGCTGTTTACTCTCTCCTTCAATGCATACAATCACTCTCTCTCATACATCCGTACACAGTGTCTGCTGCATTCACACACACATATACAAACTGCTTTCATGCATGCACTGTTCATTCTCTCATACACCTTTCACTCTCCCTCATACATACATGCACACTCTATTCTGCATTCACAGACACATACAATCTAGTTTCATGCATGCACCATCTTACCCTAATCTGGATCAGAGGGTAAACGGTGTGTAGCAAAAGACTCGCAGACAGATCTCCGGTTGCGAAGTTATCAGCAGGATAAATAGAGGGATCCAGCAGTAAATTCTGCAAATGGCAGAAAAAGAAAGGGAATTTTTATTGTTGGACCCCCTATTTATTTGCAGAGAACAAAGGATTTTTAGGTCAGGGGTGGAGGTGTTAAAGTCATGGCTTGGCTTGTAAGACTGTCATTGGACGCATAGAAAATTGGCTTGCCATGAAGAGGAAAGTACACAGTGAACTGCAAGCCGATTTTCTCCAAAAACTGAAACATGAACACCAAGTAACTCCATGCTGAAATTTAAGCTGAACTAACTAACAAAGTTGAGTTACTTTTTCAGCTTAATTTTCAACACCGGAGTTACAATCTGACTGCAAAGTTATGTGCGCTGGGAGAAGGCACTCAGGTGGAACAGCATGCAGTTACTATCATCTCACAGAGCGCTCGGGTGTAACCACAGATGCACCATGAGATGGTAGTTGGGGTTAATGAGTTAAGCAATAAATAATTTGGCTTGGATATGTCAGTTCAGTCTAAGTTGCCACGTCACCTTTTAAAGGCTAATTGCATAGCATGGCTAAAATGATGTGAAACCTTCTATATAAATCCAGAAAGAAATGACCAATCAAAACATTTAAAAATTAATCCTAGCCAAACAACTCAAGAATCAGAAAAGTACACAATTCTGTTTACAAATTTTTGTGCAGAGTGATCAAAAATACATAGCAGCCTTTCAAATATCACTATGAGTAAGAAATATAAAACATAAAACATTCTATCTAGATGTAGAAGAAAATAGCCTATCAAAGTGTTTACAAAGGAATATGAACTAATCAGCTCAAGTTGACAAAACAGTAAACAGTTCTTGTTGCAAAATATTATGTGTAGTGATCAAAAATTCCCATGCAATAAGGAAAATATATAAATACATTTACATATTTCACTGCATATCAAAAGTAACCTTAAAACTAGACTAAATTAATAAATCAGCTTAGATGTCATACTTTAATTCATGTTACATCTAAAACCTCCTATCTGTTTATAGAATGGAGTAACCTATCAACACATTTAAAAAATGGATCTCGGCTAATCAGCTAAAATTCATCTCAACAGTTCACAATTCTGTTTTCAAATTATAGAACAAAAATAAAAGGTATAATCTAATTACTTAAAAAAGGGCATAACTTCAAAACAGGCTTTAAGGGAACTTTCCCATTTAAACCAGACCCTTTTTCCACTTGTAACTGAACAATCGATCTTAACTCAGCTTTTTTGGTATTATTACAAAAATCACCTCTCCAGTATTTTTAACTGTCTAAAAGGTAAAGGTTTGGGAATCATCATGTTCAAATACATGATTGGCAAGAGCATTACTTTTATCACGTATACAAATCTTATAAACGTGTCTCCTAATATGTTCCATCAATGATCTATTGGTCTTACCACTATAAAAAGACATGCACATTTTGCAACAATTAGATCCCTTGTCTGACAGTTAGCATTAACTTTAAACAAATATCTCTGAATATCTGGATGAGCAAAATAATCCTTAGTATATAACAAAATAATCCCTAGTATCTATATATCTATATCTATATATATATATATATATATATATATATATAAGTAACTGCAACTTTTACAAGGATATACTCCATAAATTTGAAGGTCAGTTATAGTTCTATTTGTATCTTGCTTATAACAAAGCAATCTCTTGATGGATTTTTTTTTCTTAAAACTGAAATGAGATACATTTCCCACAAGTTCTTTTAATTTAGGATCAGTGAAGAGAATCTGCCAGTGTCTTCTAAAAACATGTGCAACATGATTAACATCACTGGTATAAAACACAGGAATAGAGAGACCTGATGTGTAAACCCTTTTATAATGAGGACCCGATTCCTTTGAAAAATAGGGCCTGGCTTCTGTCTCTCACAACTGATAAAACTGGAAAAAAATTAGCATTAACTCCTCTCTCTGAATAACCTCTTTCAGTAAAGATGTAATGCACATTTCAAAGTAGATGATAATGGGGCATTTGGATTGGTAGATGGGAATGTAATATTATATTAGAACTAGAAAATGAAAAGATTGTACATATTCTGAAAATAATACATGTTGAGGAATAAGGGTGTTATAAAATATTGGGACAAACCTATCTTTTTTTCTATGGAAAAGAAAGTCATTTGATTGGTATATGTGACAAAACAGATGCATTCTATGTGGGGAAATGGGTCGTGATGCCAAAAACTGTGAGTTAAAATGTTATAAATTTAATTTATGGATGGAATGTGAAAAAAAAAATAATAAATGGATGCGAAAGAGAGTGAATAACAAAAAAGTAAATAGAAGAATTATAGACAGAAAAAAGTTTAAGAAAAGTTGAAAAAGTAGCAAACAGTAAAGAAGGCGAGGCTGAAGAATGTGCTGAAGTTAAGTTATAAAGAGGATATAAAGTGGTGAAGAGTAAAAGGTAAAGAAAATCTACTGGAAAAAGAGAAAGTTAGCGAATGAAAGTTTAAGGGTATAAATATAAACAATAAAAAACAAATTTATGATTGTAAGATTCATATTTTAATATTAAGGTGAGGAAACTTTGCAAAATGAAACAAGAAAATATTACATATAAAGTTTTGTGAGTAAGAAGAAGGGGAAATTATATTTTTGGAGTATGTTCAGTAAATGTGAATAGTATTACTAATATAGTAAAACGTATAGTGATTTTGGAATGGTGTGGTAAATATGATGTGGGTGTTATTGTGCTAGAAGATGTAAGTTTTTTGACAAATGAAGAAAGAGTGCAAACAGAGAAATTGTGAGGTGGAAATAGAATATGGAACCTATGAAATGGCAAGTTTCTGGAGTAGTTGTGATATGTAAAAAGACAGTGAAGATTTTGGATGCAACATTTCTAAGGATGGGAAGGTTAACTCTTGTGGATGTGAGATGGAAAGAAAAACATCTATAGGATTATAGCATTCTATCATTCTGTTAATATTAAAAAAGAAAGAATTTGCTTAATCAAATCATATATTATATGGTGGCTAAAATGAATGTTATTGTGGTAGGAGATTTTAATTGTGATTTATAGCAAAAATGTAAAAAGTAAATGAACGATATAAGTAAAATACAGGAAATCATAAAATTGGTAAGTTAGTTGTATGGGACAGAAGTCATTAAACCTATAGAAAGGGTGTACTTGGATCTGAAATAGATTATTTTGTATTATCAGGAGATTTAAGTATAGCAGAAGATGAAGCAGTAGTTGAAAATTTATGGAATGAAAATAGAAAAAAGACAGTATTACAGTTATAGAAGGATCACATAAGAATGAGGGTGTTTTTAAAGATTGGTCTGAATGATGGATGGAGTATAAAAGGAAATATAAAAAAAGTTTTTTTTTCCAGTGGGAAAATTATGCAAGGAAGGAAGAGAAAGAAAAATACAAAAATACAAAAAATGTATTAGGAATTAAAAAAAAACACAAACAAATATTATGACAGAGAAAAGAAAACATATAAAAGAAATCAAGAAAAAATTAAGTTATTATTGCTTAACTGGAGGCATTATTTAAAAGGAAGAAAAGGAAGAGGAGTCTGCATATTTTGGCAAGATAGTAAAGAACAAAAATAGTATAATGAGGGAAATGAAAAATATAAAAGGATAGGTAGAAAGAACACAAGAACAAATTGTAAATTTTGTAGTACAGCATGTGAAAGATATGCATGAGAGTAAGAAGAAGGAAATAAGACAGTATGGGAAGTTACTCTTTTAGAACAAGTTAAGAAAAATTTTGAAAAAGAAATTACTATGAGTGAGGTGAATAAGATACTTAGGAAGGTGAATAAAGATTTTGTTTTAGGTACAGTTGGGATAGGATATGTAATGTATAAGAATTTAATGTACTGACAGAATATATTTTTAAGTATTATAAATGAATGGGTAAACAAAGGACTTATTTATGAGGAATTATATAGTGGGATATTAAACTTCATATGGAAGAAATCAGAAAGAAAAAAATAGAGGCCAGTTATATTAAACAACAGATTATAAGTGTTTTTGAAAATAATACAGAAAAGAATGAAAGGTAGAATGAGAGGTATTATCTAAGAAATTATATATGGTTATATGATATGAAAGGAAAGGAATATCAAGAATTATTAATAATGGCGAAAGAAATTGTGAGGGATATTATAAGTAGAACAGCAGATGTGAAACTTATGGTAGGTGATATTAGTAAAGCTTTTGATATAATAGAACATAACGTTTTATGAGAAGTGATGGAAATGTATGGTTTAGGTAATAAAATTAGGATGATCTGTATGTTGGCATATAAAAATAATTAAATATACTAACTCCAAGATCACACAACATTGGGGTAAGGGCAAATTCCTTTATCCCACTGTACTACATTGTCATTCAAAAGACTACAGGTAGAAATTCTTTAGGAAGAATGTTCCCTCACAAGTGTTTTTTTACAGCAGAAAAAACATTCACTGAGCATTCAATATTTATAATCATAACTCATATTTGCATACATATTTGATTACTTTCACTTTTTTACCTATTATTTTCTTTTAACTCTTAATTTCCATACTTGACCCCAACTCCTTCTTCCATAAATATAAATTGATTTTACACAATTTATATACTAAAACCCATTTCCCATTAAAATAATTTAATTCAATCTTTCATTCAAAATCAAAACAAAACATGAATACAAATGACTTGCAGCAAGATAGGAAGACAAGATAATGTTTGGTACACCAGGTCATGCTGCATTTACAATTCTCCAGTCATGGACTTGGTGTAAACAATAGAGTTGCCTCTCCACACAATAACACTCATGTCAAAAAATGTGCTGTGTTGACTTGCCTTATTGAACTGAATTAAATGAAGTTACTCCACAGTTGTGAGTTATGTTTCCGGTGCTCTGAAACAATATTTATAAAATGAGGGCAGACGTAATCCCATTCAAACTGCTGTTTGCCCTTCTTGGAGGGAATTTGATGTTTTTAGCATCCAGTCTGGAAAGGATACAGGTAGTGAATGAAAACCAGGAAGAAGACATTTAGAGGTAGGTGGAAATTGCTCATGTACAGGAATCCTTTAAGAGTGAGAGAGAGAGAGTAAGGGTGACAGAGAAAGAGTGAGTGAGAGAGAGAGAGATAGCCAATGGAAGGGACTGTATATCAGAAATATGGAAAGTACTGAAGGTATATGCTGCAAACCTTTGGTATGCTGTAATACTATTATTTTGGGAAAATGCACTTTATATTATGGTACAATAAGCTAAACTGTATGTCTAAAGCTGATGATCTCTGCTGCTTTTAACATTCTACAATGTGTGTGTGTGTGTGTGTGTGTGTGTGTGTGTGTGTGTGTGTGTGTGTGTGTGTGTGTTTGTGGGAGCTGTGTGTGTGTGTGTGTGTGTGTGTGTGTGTGTGTGTGTGTGTGTGTGTGTGTGCATGTGTTCATAGGTTCATAGGTGTGTACTAGGGTAATGGCCCTGGAGCCTTTAAAAGCCTTGCCCATAGAGGTACCCTGGTATCTTGCCGCCTGACGTTAGTTCCTAGTGACTCTATCAAGTAGAGCCATGGGAGTGATCCCTGGGGTGAACTTTCTATTACCCATCCACGCATCAAGATTTCTCTTGAAGAGGGTCAGTGAGGTGCTCTGCTTGACATGTATGGGAAGTTTATTCCAGAGCATGGGCAGTCACTGGGTGAGGAACCTGTCCCTCCAGCATGTTCTATAGATTGTGGTAATGAGGTTGAGGTCTCTGGAGCATGTGTTGTGGAGGGATTGGGATTTCTTTAGATGTAACATTTCTAAGAGAGCTGGGTCAGACATGGCTTTGTAAGTCAAGCAGAGATCACCTCTAAGTAGGTGATATGAGACAGAGAATAGCTGGAGTCTTTTGTGTCTGTCCAAGTAGGACATGTGTTTATTGCCTATGATCCTCTTTGTGAGGTATTTCTGTGGCCTTTCCAGCTGTTGTAGGTGTCTAGTGAGGTACATGCCAAATGGGGCATTATCCTCAATGATTGGTCTAATGATGGAAGAGTAGAGAGAGACAATGACCTCTTTTTTTCCTGGATGCAAAACCCTTGGTAATGAGATGTGCCACATAGAAGGACTTTCTGACCACAATAGCAATGTGGTGGTCAAAGGAGAGGTTGCTGTCAACCTGCATCCCCAGATCTCTAATAATGCCTTCAGTGTTCAGTGGGCTCCCATCGATGGGTTAATTAGTGGGAACTGAGTTTTTCCCAAAGGGGATGACGACGCATTTTTTGGTGTTAAGCTTAAGGCCATGGTTTCAACACCAGTTATTGGCCTCAGTGATGCCTTTCTGTAGGATGTCTGCATTATGCAGGGAGTTAATAATGGCTGCCAGCTTGCAGTCATCTGCAAACTTGGTCAGTCAGAGTCCCTTTGTGTTGGCCTGGACTTCTTAGAAGTAGATGCTGAACAGGAGAGGATCCAGGACTGATCCCTGTGGGACTCCACTCGTGACTGGTTGGCAGTCTGACTTGGTGTCCACTACTTTCACACTGTGTGTTCTATCTGTGAGCCAATTTGCAACCCAGCTAGCGATAAAGGGGTTGATACCTAGTTTGATGAGTTTATCAATAATTCCTGATTGAGGAAGGCTGTATGCACTGCCTTACCTTCATCCACAGCCCTAGTCACTGACTCAAAGAAGTCAACCAGGTTGAGCAGGCATAATCTTCCTTTCATAAAGTCAAATTGCATGGGGTCTACAGTTTTTTTCCTATATCTTTGTTAATCAGGTCCATGATGATGCACTCCATAGCTTTACATATCAGACTTGTCAGGCTAATGGGGCAATAATTCCCAGGGCCTGTAGTCTCTCCCCCTTTTTGGAGAGGGTTGACTGTAGCAGTGCACTATTTGGTAGGGGCAAAACCTGAGGTGAGGCTGTGATTGAACAGGGCACATAGATGTGGTGCCAGTTCACTTTGCAGTTCATGTAGAACACAGCCAGGGATACTATCGGGTCCCATGACAGCTGTATTCCTGGCCTTTGACAATGCAGCTTTAACCTGTGCTGTAGTAATGCTGGGTGCCTGGCATTCTTCTGGTATTGTGATTGGTCCTTTGGGGGGAGGGGTAAAGTTGGCAATTTATCTGTCGGCCAGTATATTGGCAATATCTGTTGGCTGAGTATAGGAAGTACCATTGTGCAGTATCTGAGAGCAAATATGGGTATTGCCATGGAGGTGATTGATACAGCTATAGAAGGCTTTGTGATTGTTTATAGTGTCTGTCACAATTCTGCCTTCATAGCTGGCTTTAGAGGATTTGATGAGGGATCTCAACTTTTTGTTGCGGCTAATAATGGTGTTTTTCCATTCTTGGGACTTCACCTTTTTCTGCAACAGCTTCTTCCTTCTGTTGTAGAGATTTTTAATGGTAAAGGACCACCAGATTGGTTTCCTTTTTTTGGAGGAGAGCATATTGGTTCTGTTGGGTATGGCTAATTCCATGCATTTGTGTACATGTTAGCACAGTGCGTTGGTGTGTGATTTGGCGGTTATGCAGATATTTTACATTGGTATGGGTGCTGTGAATTTAGCCACCTATGTTTTCGGAGTTCAAAGACAGCTTTGGAAAAGTTTTTCAAGGTGGTTACCTTTGCGGGGGGTGTGGATGAGATGTTGATTTCCATGGTGATTAGTTTATACTCAGATTTGACCAGGGAAGGATTGACTATTGGTGTAGAGCAATAGTTGCCCATGTTAGCAATAACCAGGTCAAGGATGTTGCCTCCTCTAGCAGGGGTCAGAATGAGCTGGTCCAGAGCACTGAAACTGAAGAATTCCCGGAAGTGTTGGGCCAGTTTATTGGTGTTTGAGTAGTTTTCCCAATAGATGGAGGGGTAGTTGAAGTCTCCTAGTAAGAGAGTGTTGGGTTGGACCTTGATAGATTCCAGGGTGCTTAGGAGCATGGAGTGAGAGTCTAGGGACATGGTTGGGGACCTATAGCAGGCTATGACCTGGATCGTCATCTTACCCAATGTCAGTTGTACGTGAAGTATCTCAGATGTGTTATGCTGGGCTAGTAGTCTGGAGGTGTGCATATTCTTTATGAATATGGACACACCACTGCCTTTGGAGCTTTGGTCCATGTTTTTGGGCCAAAGGGTGTAGAATGAGTTATACCTGGTAGCACAAGGGTGCTTTATGCTGCTTTAAACCAGGTCTCCATTACAGCAAAAATGTTGATGTTCTCCATTTTGAGGAGTACTTCGAGTGAGTGCATCTTGAGATTTAGACTTCTAGCATTGAGCAGCATGACCCTCAGATTGCATTTATTTATAGCTGTTACTGTGGTAATTTGGTCTTTGGAACACCGCCTAAAAACAGCACTATAGCTGTGGCAAGAGCCTTAGCCAGTACCCAGAACCTCAGGGCAGGCCATCTCTGGCAAAGCATCGAGGTCTGTCAATCATGTAATCCCAAGCAGATACTAGAGCCCCTTATAATGACACCAGCAACTTAGCTAATTGTTGAACTCAATCATTTTTTGTTTGTACTGCGGTATCATTATGGGTGACGGTAGGATACTGCTCAGGGCTAGTGTCATACCTGCCTGTGCCACATAATCTGAGAGGTCCACCATGTCTCTTTTCATGTAGTCCAGAGAGGTGCATCTCAGGTCATTCACACCCACATGGACAATGACAGAGTCATACTTGTACTTATTGTGGAGTGACCTCAGTGCTGTTACCTTCTCCTTATTCAACCTAGTGAGTGGGACATTGGTGTGCCTCACTATTGATTCACCTATGATTAGTGTATTGGGCAAGGTGTTTAGCCTTAGGGGCTTAGGTTGAGGGGCACACTGTCGAGGTGAGTTATTTGTCCTGTGGTTTGTAACTGATGATAGCACAATGTTGCGAGTCCACAGAAACGATTTATTAACACAAAGTACACAGATTAGTTAAGCGCTTTCATCAAATAGTATGACTTCTGACAAAGTCATACTATTTGATGAAAGCGCTTAACTAATCTGTGTACTTTGTGTTAATAAATCATTTCTGTGGACTCGCAACATGGTGCTATCATCAGTTACTTGGTTTTATTTTAGCACTTGGACGCCATTTGGTTGGACACTGTCCTGTGGTTTGTGCTGTGTTGTGGTGGTCGAGTGCATTTCTGTCTTGGAGGTCTCTGCTGTTTTGGTATATTTCTATTGAGAGTATCCATTTGTGTTTTTATGTGATAGCTGTGATAGTGGGTGTTCTGGAAGGCTATGTGTTCCATGTGGTATGGTGCAGGTGTTGACATTCTCTTCTTGACCAGCTAGTTCAGTCTTAGCTGGAGAGCGCATAGCTTCCAATTTTGGTGATATAAGTGTATCTCTCACAAGTCTGAGTGTTGGGAGGTAAGAGGAGAGGGTTGTCTGTGTACATGAGGCAGTTGCTGCACTGCCTCAGAATTCTCAAGTGCACCAGGTTAATAGAAGAAAGCACAGGGAACTGCCCTTTAGTCATGCCAGGAGGGGTGGTCATAACTGTTAAGTACTGGAGCTATTTCCATGATGAACGACTAGTGCTGAGGGCACTTAAGTGTGCTACAATAATTGCTACAAAAACCTGTTGAAGTTCAAAGTAATTAGGCTATTTGAAGTGCAGGAGAGAAAGATCTAGGGAAAAACTGAAGAGCAGACTTTCTGGCACCAGTAATAGTTTGCCTCAGCTCGGTGCTGTAGTATGGAGATTAAACAAGCACAAACCCAAGCAAATGCAGGCTTTTAAACCAGAAAGTTGAAAGGGATGAAAAAACTACCCAAACGGCCAATAAACTACAATTTCTGGGCAAGAAACCACTCCCGTTGTGGTAGATAGGATACCTAGTGCTTAAAACTCCCACTGATAAGCTAGAATGCTTTCCTCCAACATAGAAAGGCTTGGGGAGGGGCTCAGAAACTTACAAACAGTCCTGGATGCAGCAAATCTGTACCACTAGTTACAGGAAAGTTGAAAAACAAGCACAAATGCAGGCGTTTAAACCAGAAAGTTGAAAGGAATGGAAAAACTGAAAATGGCCAATCAACTACAATTTTTGGCCAGAAACCACTCCTCTTGTGGTAGATAGGCTACCCAGTGCTTACCACTCCCACTGAAAAACTAGAAGGCTTCCCTCCAACACAGAAAGTCTTGGGTGACCCAGAAGCTTACAAACAGTCCTGGATACAGCAAATATGTATCTGGACTAGACTAGTTACAGGAAAGGCAGGAAAGGCAGGAAACAAGCTTAGAACATTTTATTTACAGAAAAGCAGCTAAAACAGCAGTAAAAGCAATGCAAATGCAGTGCAAGCTAACAGACTTGAGTGTCTAGCAATATTAAAGCAAATACAATTTAAATAAATGCAATTAAATTTAAAAAATGACTAAAAGCAACTATAGAAGGCAGTACATTTGGAAAAAATCAAGCTGGAGGCACTTACAGTATCAGAGAACAATGCCAGCAAATATATAAATAATTCAATCAATCACAAATTAAGACAGTGCAGAATTCTGAACAGTTAAAAAGTGCCAAAAAATATACTTATCAGCTCTATATTTCCAGATTGTTTGAAAAGCACACTCAGTCAAAACACAAGGAGATTCTAGCAATGGTAGATTCTAGCAAAGTGTTTTGTGTGTGTGTGTGTGTGTGTGTGTGTGTGTGTGTGTGTGTGTGTGTGTGTGTGTGTGTATGTGTTTGAGAATGTGTATTTGTGTGTGTGTTTTGTACATATCTGGGGAAGCTTAATTCATAAACACGGAATAAGGTACATGATGTAACTACTGCATTTTTCCATTCTTGATATTCACTATTATTGTTAAGTTCCCCAGCTGGGTGCCTATTCATAGGTTCTTAGGTACGTACAAGGCTAAAGACCACCCGGACTTTTATAAACTTAGCCATGCAACCCAAACCTATTGTGTCCCTGTGCATCAGGATTGTTTATTACGAGAGGGTATATTACTTAAAAAATTTCTACAGGTTATTTGGGGAGTATGTTAGTTTGAGCACAACTGTCTACCTCTGCCTCTGCCTATCAGAGACATAGTAGACAGACTTGGGGTGAATTTCTGATTTCCCATCAATAAGGCAAGATTCGACTTAAATAGGGTTAGTGATGGAGTCTGCCTTTTCCAGAGCATGGGAATCCTCTGAGACACATATCTGTCTGGCCAACATATATTATTTATGTCACAAACAAAATTTAAATCCTTGGATCAAGTTGTTCTGATTTTTTTGATTTGTGAATATGCAAAATGTCTATCAGAGTTGGATCCGAGGATATCTTGTATGGCAGGCATAAATCACTTCTCAGTATTTTTTTAGAGAGAAAGCATGGAGACATTGCTTTGTGGTGATCCATATAAGGACAATGTGTTTAAACCCTGATTCTCCTGGTAAGGAACCTTTGTGGGCATTCCAACTGTTGCATGTGTCTGATCAGGCACATGCAAAATGAGGCATTATACTCAATGATGGGACTGATTAGGGCTGTGTACAGTGGCACTATGACTTCCATGGACCCAGATGCCATGCCCTTACTTATAAGTTGAGCAAAAAACATATATTTTCTTACTACCTTGGTCACATGTTGGTCAAAGGCCAGATTACTGTCTACATATGTTCCCAGATCCCTGGCTACCAGTTCATCTCTTAGTAGTGTATTATCGATGGACTAATTAGCCTGGGTGGCAGTTTTCATAAAGGCACTATAATGTATTTCTCAGCAGTGAGTTTTAATCTGTGACTTTGGCACCAGTCATTTGTCTGTTATATAACCTCTTGTAAGATGCTTGTGTCATGAGGTGACTCTATGATAGCTCCCACTTTGCAGTCATCTGTGAACTTGGTCAGCCAAAGGCCCTTGAGATTAGCCTTTAGCTCTGAGAAGTAGATACCAAATAGTAGCAGTGGTGGTGGTCTCTCAGAAGAGGTGGTCTCACTAATTCTGACTTCCTGAGTCCTATCTGTCTATCAGGTGGTAAACCAGTATTTATGCCTAGTTTTCTGAGTTTGTCAACCATACTCAAGGTGGGTATTGCATCAAATGCCTTAACAGGTCCAGGTAGTCAGCATGCATCATTTTCCCCTTATCCATTGCCCTGGTGACCTTTTCAAAGAATTCCGCCAGGTTTATTAGGCACAAGATTTGTCAAAAGCCAAACTGAGTTGGGTCCAGTGCCTGATGACTGCTTATGTCTTTCTTGATAATTTCCATGCTAATTTGTTCCAAGGCTTTACATATTAGACTAGTCAACTTAATACTTCTGCAGTTTCCAGGGTCAGTTGTTGGTCCACCCTTGTGAATTGGGATAGCCATTTTTATGGTACAAAGCCTGCTTTGAGGCTATAGTTGAAAAGTGACTCAAGTGCTCCAGATAGGGCATATTTCAAGCTATTTATGAGTCATCCTGGGATATTGTCAGGGCACACTGAGGTTGTGTTTTTGGCCTTAGTGGGCACCACCACAATCTAGTCCCTGTTAATAGTTGGGGAGATTGCTAAAAGTTTTTTCATCGAGAAGGCAGTGGGGAGTGGGGGGGGGGGGTGAAGTTTGAGTTGAATTTGTCAGACAGCAAATTCAGTATGTTGCTCTGCTACATGAAGATTGCACCACTGACCACCAGTTAGGAACACTGATGTGTGTTGCCTTTGAGATGCTGGACATAGCTGTAGAAGTACTTGTGGTTGTTTTCAGCTTGGAAGACTATCATGACATTGTCAAGTGATGCATTACACAAATAGACTTTACAAGAAACATGGATCAGACATTGCTGTATAATCCAAATAGAGGCACATTTACAGTAGTTAATTATTCATTAGTAGTAAAAAAATGGAAATATTAAGGGTAACATAAGAAAAGCTATATAGATGAGATTAACTGTGGTTTATGTGGCTCATACATCAGTAAGATAAATACTAATAATGCTACTGGCTCATACATTAGTAAGATAAATACTAATAATGCTACTGGATCAAATTGTGATTAGCATCTTAAGAATTTATAAGTATGCCTACAGCACGTGCTACAGGTGCTTACCTTTCAACTGTCCAGAATTTCTTGAAAGTCAATATTTTTGCCACATATTTTTCATCTGTCCTAAATAAAATGTATTTTCTGGCAATTTATTGAACTCTGCAGGCACTGAATAATAACAAATATTTGAGATTCAGAGTTCATAACCTTGAGAAAATGCTAATGTAAAACTTGTTCTTCTACCAATTTTCTAAATTTATAAGAACAGCATTTAAAATCTGTGTTTGATTCTGGGTCTTTGTCCCAGCATTATTTCTGGCTTTATCCAGATTTCTTGTGCTAAAAGGATGAGCGGTATCTACAAGTTTACAACTTCAGTGAGGAACATAGGGATGGAGGAAAAGGATAGGAATCTTGTTTTTTAGATTAGTGTGTGTTTGTATTGGTTCTTTCCTTGCAGAGAACTATATTTTTCTTATACTGCTTTGCATATTTTAAATTCATTTTCTCTTTAAAACTTATAGGTCATATAAGCAACATAAGCTTCTAACTGTAACTATTTTACAGATTCATTCAGTAAGTGACATCTAAGAAATGAAGTTGGACTAATTTAACAGTTGCAATAACCAGGTAGAAAGGAGGTCTTCAGAAATCAGCTGATATTTCTCTACATGGATTTTCAGCTCAGAAAATAAGAACTACTTCTCTAGATGTTGATGCAATTCTTTTATTTGGAATCAAATCATTTAGAACATTTATATTGCTGCTTTTATAGCAAAGAACAATGAGACAATAATGAAGATAATGGTCCAATTCTTTTTGCCGCTTAGCTTAGCTGCAGTTTAAATAGTTGACTAATAGCACGTTTTATATATATATATATATATATATATATATATATATATATATATATATATATATATACTGGTAATTGAGCAAGTGCCTTCTCAGAATGCATGATAGGAAACTAAACATTTGCAATGAATGTTTTAGCCTTTTTAAAACATAGCAAATGCAGCTTCCTATCCTTTTAATAAACATAGTATTTTAAGAGGGTTTGATTTGGTATTCCCATTTTATATGTTTCAGGTGTCTACATAGCCATTTAAGCCACTTTTTAATTTGTTCCATTACTTGTATATGAAGCATGTTTGGACCATTGTATGTATTTCAGTAAATTGCTTAGCCTAAAAAAATAGCCAGCTATATCACTTAGGATTTTTGACAGCATATATCAGGTACTTTATGTCACTTACAGTTAATTTAAAATGTTATCTACTTGGTTAAAATATAATCCAACTCTACATCATTGGGATTGAAATGCTATGATTATGTAATGTGCAGTTTGATATTACCAGATGAATAGGCTGAGTATATGATCTGCTCTTTGTAATAAAAAATAATGCAGCACCTTGAGCTAGTGCATACACAATCTGTTTTAGACTCATTAATACATTACTACTGACAATTTTACAAAAACACCTGCACAAGAGCCCACAACTATTACAGATTTCAGCAGTCTGGCATTTCTAAAAACAAGTGCATGTTACTTTCTTTCTTTGCCTAGGAAAAGAAAGATGGTTCTGGCAAAAAGCCAACACATTTCTGTAGTTTAAATATCATGCTATAGTTTTTTTATGCTATTAGCAAGAGCCTTTACAGCTCAGGAAAAAGAAACACAGTAAATATCTGTGGAAAGCAATAAAAGAGATCATGAATTGGGGTGTATACAGTTAACCAATGGAAAGTAGTTGTTCAAATATTAGGAGTGCATTGCATATTTACTGATAAGAAATACTTTAGTATCATCAATGTGTAAACATTAATAAGCAAATTTAGGTGACTGAATACATAAGTGCACAAATACACAAAAGGTTATCAACAGTTTTACAACTGAGATATGAAAAAATGATTTTACACCTCATAAAATAGCTAAGTTAATATCAGACATTGAACAGTAGGTCATGGTAGTAGAAGAATGCCTATAATATAATTATTGCAATTAAGAGTGAGTATCTAACAGATATGAAAATAACAATGAGATGACAGGAACTGGAAGATTTAGACTTTGGTTTTGCACTGTTTTTCGAATGTTTGCCAGAAGCACATGATCTATTGTTTCAGAGTGTTGGGAGTGGAGATCTTTTTCCAGTTCATACAGGGAGAAATGAAGGGAGATGAAGGATATCACTTCCATTATCCTTTGATTGTCATACATTAGCTATGGATATTTTCAGTACCTTCTGTATCGACAATATTATTGCAAAGGAATAAAGTCACATTTAATGCACAGACAAGATGGGTGTGACTGTTGGCTCTTGTAAGTGAAGAGCTGACTTGGAACAGAGAAGAATGGCAAAGAATAGGCTTCTCTCCTCTGTATGAGCATAGGGTCGGAGAGTGCATATCTGGAAAGCAAACTCCATGCAGAATTCCAAACACAAACTGAAGATTACATGGGGCATTTGCTTTCAAAGTTGTCAGGGTAGATATTAAAATATCTCTTATGAAACCTGAATATATGTCCATAGCAGATGGCATATTAGTCATGTGAAGCTGTTGCACCTGGGTGTAAACATAAAGCCCCCAATTTCTAACAATCGATGTCAACACTATCTCTACTTCCTCACTCGTATGTGGAACAAATGGGTAATAAGGCTGCTACTACCATGAACAAATGGGCCATTTGAGCAGATGGAGGGCGGGATTGGTCATCATGTTGCACCAAGAGCAAAAAAAAAAAAAAATTAATTAAAAAAAAAAAAAAATATATATATATATATATATATATATATATATATATATATATATATATATATCATACTCAATGCCAGTTTTGATTTTTCCTCTGAATAGAGTAAACACTGAAATTAGCACAGCTGTTTGAATTGGTTTGACATTACATTGATCCCTCCATTAATGACTGCTGTCTTATTTCATTAAATAGGTGACTAATCTATTCTATCAAAATAAAACTACAACAATATGCTCATAATACATATGAAATACTAACAGCAGTAAAGACTAAAATTCTACAGTTGGCACTCTAATTCAGAAACAATGCAGTTGTTTTGTTTTTATGCATGTAATATCTCAAATAATAGAAGAGTATATGTATTGTCTTCTATTGTGTTTCAGGCCAAAACCCTTCCAGATGTTGCACATGTAAAAGTATAGCCAGCATAAATGATCTGTTCAGCTGCACTATTCAAAAAACATTGTCTGCCCTGGTACATAAGGACTTGTTTGCGTCCCTTTGTTTATTATGCTGACCAGCCATATTAGAAGCATAACCTTACATGGCTCATGTGTAGATTCTTTTAACAAGTCTTTCTATTTTCTCTTTTACCTCAATGAAAAAGTACTTAATGTGACTGTCAAGTGATGTTAAGGCATCAATGTATCAGCTATACCTGATTTTTTAAATTTTATCACCAAACTCAATCCCCCAAATTTTAAACCCGCACTACAAACTTCACAACAAAACTAAAATCTCTCTCATCTCCAGTAAGCAGTGACACAAAAAGGAAAAAAAAGCTAGGGTATTTTGAAATTATTTATCTACATTTGTTAACAGGGATAGTCGACCTGGTAAGATCTATTTTTAGTGGAGTCCCAAGGAGCTATGCTCCAAAACATGCTGAAAAATAACAAAATAGGAACAATTAAAGTAATTAGATGTTAAGACAATATGCATGCATAAAAGAATTCAAACTAAAAACAACAAGCAGTGCAAAACAAAATACACATAATACAGTTCATGCTATTGGTGCAATAATGGTGGAAAATTATTGTCTAATATATGCACTAAGGTAAGCACATATAACCTCAATTCCTACCAGACCTATCCTCACCTGATTTTGCAAATATTTCAATTAGCACTCTCCAAAGGTCTCTCAGTCTCTTTCTATCCCAACATTTCCCAAAAAAATAACACCAAAGTTGAAGTAATAACTTTAATTTCAACTGACTCCCATTTCCACTGTGGTAAACTGCAAATTTCACAAAAATCTCGCAAAACTTCCCTTATAACTGTATTAGCCTTGACCCTGGAGACATAATATATCCTGTGTCCATAATGGTCCAAAGACAAAATATTTTGTACAAACTTAAAATTGAAACTCATGCATATAGTAAAGATGTTTTAACTGGTATAGTATGAATAATGACAGCATACTAAGGCAACCTCTCATTTGGCTCACCGTTAACTAACGTCCACAGTTGACAGCTCGCTCAAGTAGAGAAGTACTCTAACAAAGTCTTCAGATTTATTACTAATAAGGCTAACATAATTTATTACTGCATAGCTCTTTGGTAACTATTATGGTGAATGCTAACTCAGCTGACATATACACAAGACAAAATGGTCCATAATATTATCTATCAGCCTCATAAATGCACATTTATAGGTTCATAGGTTCATAGTTAGGTACTAGGCTATCTGCTCAAGGGCATTTATAAGCCTAGCCAGAGTGTATCAGCTTTCACCACCCCATTGATTAATTAACTGAGCCTCTGTCAAGAATAGCCAATGAAGTGATCCCAGGGGTGTATTTTCTGTTACCCATCCACTCGTCAAGGTTTCTCTTGAAGAGTGTTAGTGAGGGGCTTTTCCTAATGTAGTTAGGAATTTTGTTCCAAAGCATGGGGAGTCTCTGTGACAGGAATCTATCCCTCAAGCATGTTCTATTTATTGTTTTTCTGAGGTTTAACTCACTAGAGTGAGTGGCTCGCAGTGACTTGGATTTCTTTAGGTGGAGCATGTCCCTCAATTCTGAGTTGGACATGGCTTTGTAAGTCAGGCAGAGATCACCTCTGAGTAAGCGATATGCCACTGAGTACCGCTGGAGTTTTTCCAGTCGGGCTGCATAGGACATATGTTTGAGATCAGTAATCTTCTTGGTGAGGTACTTTTGTGGTCTTTCCAGCTGTTGGAAGTGTCTTGTGAGGTACATCCCAAATGGGGCATTGTACTCTATGATAGGTCTGATGTGTGACGAGTAGAGGGGCAGTATAACCTCTTTATTTCTAGATGCGAAACCTTTAGTAATTAGATGGGCTACATAGAAGGATTTCCTAACTACTTTGGCAATATGATTGTCAAAGGCAAGATTACTATCTACTTGGGTCCCCAGATCTCTTATTACCTCTTCTGTATTAAGGGGGCTGCCACCTATGTGGTAATTCATGGGTGTTTTGTTTTTCCCAAACGGGATGACTATGCATTTTTTGGCATTTAGTTTGAGACCATGACTTTGACACCAGGTGTCCATCTCAGTAAGGCCCTTTTGGAGAATGTCTGTCTTAGCCAGTGAGCCAATTATGGCTCCCAGTTTGCAGTCATCAGCGAACTTGGTTAGCCATAGTCCTCCTGTGTATGCCTGTACTTCTGAGAAGTATATGCCAAACAGTAGGGGTCCCAGGACCAAGCCTTGTGGGACACCACTTTTGACTGGTTTAGAGTGGGACCTGTAGCCCACTATTCTTACCATGTGAGTTCTGTCTGTAAGCCAGTTAGCAACCCATCTTGTGACGTAGGGGTTTATGTTCAGGCTGGTGAGTTTTTCTATAATTCCCGAGTGGGGAATGGTGTCAAAAGCATTGGCAATGTCAAGGTAGGCTGTGTGAACTACCTTCCCCTCATCTATGGCCTTGGTGACTGTCTCGAAGAAGTCAACCAGGTTTAGTAGACATGATCTGCCCTTAACAAAGCCGAACTGGGTCAGGTCAAGTGTTTGGAGGTTCCCAATGTCTTTGTTAATGAGTTCCATGATGATGTGCTCCATAGCCTTGGAGACCAGGCTAGTCAGGCTTATGGGGGCGATAGTTACCAGAGTCAGTTGTGGCCCCTCCTTTGTGGAGCAGAATAACTGTTGCTGTGCGCCATTCTATGGACACATAGCCTGTGGAGAGGCTGAGGTTGAACAGTGTGTTTAGGTGCGGGGTTAGTTTGTTCTGTAGTTCATGCAAGACGCAGCCTGGGACACCATCTTGCCCCACTGATGCTGTGCTTTTGGCTTTTGAAAGGGCTGTTTTCACCTGTTCGTCCGTGATTTCCGGGACACTTCACTTTTCCGGTATTGTTGTGGACCCTTTTGGGGGTGAGGGGGGGGTGAAGTTTGCACTGAATCTATCTGCCATGATGTTGGCAATATCAGTGGGTTCAGTATATTTTGCGCTATTTTGCACTAGCTCAGAGCATATCTGCGAGTTGCCACTTAGATTCTTGACATAGCTAAAGAATAACTGTGGGCTGGCAGTTTTAAAAGAAATGATAAAATTAAACACTAAAAATATGGAGACACTCAAAAAAGATATAGATGTATTGTATGATTGCATCAGTACTGATTTGTTATTTCAAGTAGATGAACATAAGAATGTTTATTTGAGAATACTATGTGATGTAGATAATATGACCAACAGTAATATTAACAGGAAGATGTTAAAATTGGAAAGGGATTTGGCTGTGTATGAAAAAGGTATGGCATACTATGTCGAGTCTAAAAACAATACATATCATAATTACAGAAGTTATACCAACAAAAACACCAATTGGAGGGGAAATGAGAGATACAATAATAGGAATTTTACACATTTTAATCAATTTGGAGAAAATAGAAGGGGTGGACGACAGCATGACTATTTTGGTAGGGAACAACAGTATTATGCACACCACGAATATGATGATAATGAAGGAGAACAGCATTTTACTAGTTGTGGGGAAAGCGCTAATACTGTTAGGGAAGAGATCCCTTTAGACCTAGAGGAACCCAGGAGGTCAGAGAGGTTACGGAACCGAATGCAACAACCCACATATGCACAGGTGATGGAGAACAACAACATTCAACATATGGGGAGATTACGCAGATAACACATGAGAATTCAGTGCTCTATACCAGTATTGGTGATATTGGAATTGTTGTTCCTATAGATGAAAATAGGCATAATATTATTTGTACTTGTAGGAATTACAATATATTCAATTATACCGACAAGCAGGTTACTGAAGAACTTTTTAACCTATTTATTAAAGGATTTACTTTTGTACCTACCAACATTCCTAGAATAGAAAATGTTTTATTGGACATAAAACTTTTTACGAGAAAATTTAATTTTCTTCACATGTTCAAAGACAGGAATACTACTAGTAAGGAAAATATACTAAAGAGAGCTAGTATATTTAATTCCCCAATACATAATGAAATTATGAATTTTGAGAGATGCGTAACTAGGAGGATACGTATGGCGAATATGTACAATAAAAAAACAGTTAGGAACCTGACTGAGGTGGAAACAAAATTATTGAAAGAGTTGAGTGAAGATGATAAAATATGAGTTATGAAACCGGATAAAGGTGGGGGTGTGGTATTCATGGACAGATGGGACTATACAACCAGGATGAAGGATATTTTAGATAATGATAAACAATACAGTAGTGTTTCTAGAAATGAAATCAATATATCATACAGACAGATTGATTTAGTATTGGAAGACAACCTACTACAGGGTTTGATTGACATGCATCTCTACAACTTCCTTAAAGTCCCAAAACCAGTTATTCCAGCTATTTTTGGTATACCAAAAATCCATAAATCTGTATATGACCCACCTATGAGACCTATTGTCTCGTCTCAGGGTTCTAAGATGGAACCGTTGGCCATATATGTTGATTAAAAATTGAAGCAGTTTTACAAGAAATATGATCATATTTTAGTTGACTCCTGGGATTTTTTGAAGAAGATGGGAGAATGTTTATATACAAATGATAGTATTTTTATCACTATAGACGTGAGAGATTTGTTTTCCGTCATACCACAAGATATAGGAATGACATGGTTTGAAGAGATTTTAACTGAAACCGAGTTGGTAACTAATGATGAATTTAGGTTAGTACTAGAAAACATGGAGTTAGTCTTGAGATATAATTATGTGTATTTTCAAGGCGAATATTATCATCAAAAAGAAGGAGTGGCAATGGGCTCTGCATGTGCCCCTTTTTATGCTAATATAATTATGTTATATTGGGAAAGAAAGTTTATATTTCTGTCTGACTATTATAGGTACATTAGTAATTATTATAGATTTTTAGATGATATTTTTGTTGTTTGGAAGGGGCCTACTGACAAGATATATGAATTTATTGTATATATTAATCATACTATGACATTTTTAGAATTCACACATGATATTGGAACAGATTTTATTCATTTTTTGGATGTGAGGTTAGATAAGGACTATGTAAACAAGTGTTACAAATCCAATATATATAGAAAGGAACATTTTTCTAACGCTTATCTACATTTTGATAGTGACCATCCTTATGTATTAAAAAAGAATATTATAAAGGGACAAATGATTAGGACAGCGAGGATGATTTCAGATGACATTGAATTTATGGTAGAGCTTGAGTTTGTTGGTAAAATGTTTCAGGAGAGAGGATACCCGACAGATTTGATATATGATGTAAAATATCAGGTCCAAAAGGGTAGAAGTGATAAAAAATATACTCCTTTATTAGCTAAGAGTAGCGATTTCTACAGAGACAACAACGATGTGGATGGGGGTGTTCAGGAAATGGAAAGTGGCAGTAACTACCACAATAAAAATCATGAAAAAAGTACACCCTACTTAACCCTTACGTATTATCAAGGGATAGGTCAACTTAGAAAATGTATAAATGAGACATGGGATATGTTTAGGGAAATGGCTACCAAAACTGATGTATTTAAAAATGATATAAGTTACAGTTATAGGAGGAATAGAAATATCAAGAACATCTTAGGAAAAACAAGGTAATAACACACATGGGGCAAATAAGAAATGTGGGACATTTAAATGTGGTAGATGCACGCAATGTGCATTTATAGCAGGACAAAAGGAGATTAGAATACCTAGTCTTAGAACAACCCTGGTTGCCAAAACTTACAGTGGCTGTTATACAAAAGGGGTGGTATACCTTGTTTTTTGTAAAATCTGCTGGAGCTACTATGTTGGGAAAACTGAACGACACCTACGATCCAGAATTTATGAACATATGAGAGACATTAGTAAACAAAATGAAAATAATGCTATGTACAGACATGTATTGGTCTGCCAAAATGCAGATTTCAAATTCTGGGTAATAGAAGAAGTAAAATGTCTTGAGAGAGGTGGTGATTGGGAAACCCAACTGGAGTTAAAAGAAATGATGTGGCAGCTTAGATTGGACTCTTGTTGTGGCAAGGGCCTTAATGACCACATCTCTATTACCCCAGCATTGAAAATGCTCGCAGGTGATCCCAAGAAACACAAAAAACGAATATTACTATATATATATATATATATATATATATATATATATATATATATATATATATATACAAATGAATATTATTACAATTATCAAAGAATAACAATATTATTATAGATGTTGTTTTTCTAAGGTTGTTTATATGTCTAATTTTTCAATAAACCTGAATAGATGTATACTGCTGGATGTGTCTAGCAATACACATATTGTTGGTAATAGTTCAACCTTCTCATTTAATTTAATTTTATTGGAAATAATTTTAGTGGAATCGATTTTTAAACATCTAAATATATATATATAGTCCTTAGTCTTTCATCTTTTATGTCACAACATATGAAAAAATATATGGAAGAGTATAGGAAAAGATATATAGGACGTGTATTTATTTGAATGTATTTATTTGAATGTATTTATTTGAATATTATCACATATATATATATATATATATATATATATATATATGTATTTTTTATTATATATTTTATTTATATATATTTGATATATTTATATATTTATATATTTATATTTATGCATTTCATATATTTATATATTTTTTACATATATTAATGTTTGACATACTGTTTAATATACATATTTTTAAACAGTATATTTTTAAACAGTACAATATGAATAATATTACATATGCTTTTTATGATTTTTTTCCTATTTACTGTGTATTTCCCATACTTATATAGTGTGTCTTTTACTTATACAGGTCTTTTAAATGTTCATATAATGTCTCCAGTATTTTTTAGCATGCTATTTTGTGGCATGGTTTTTTAAGACAAACTGAAGCTATTCATTAATTCATTAATTAATTATCTAATTTGATGCCAGCTAATTGAATGTATTTAGTATAAAAGTGATTTGGTGTTGTTATACCTTAGATTCTGATGAAGTCTCCATGTTGGAGATGAAAGCGCTTAATCTAAGGTTCTGGATGGAGTATTTTCTTTAATAAACTGTTTTGTTCGATTATTTTTGGCTGACGTTGATTGAATTTAAGAAGACGTCCTTTATTGTGATCGGGATCGCATTCTGCTGTGTGATAGCTAAAGAAGGCTTTGTGGTCATCTTTTGAATCCTTGGCTATTTTACTTTCAAAGTTAGCCTTGGAGGATTTTATGAGGGACCTTAGTTTCTTACTGATACTGATCAGGGATGTCTTTCCTTCTTGGGATTTGCTTTTTTTCTGAACTAGTTTCTTCCTTCTATTGTATAGCCTGTTTATGGCAAGGGTCCACCAGACTGATTTCCTTCTCTTAGGGGAGTGAGTCTTGGTTTTGCTAGAAATGGCATGATCCATGCATCCTTGTAGGTGCTCATAGAGTGCATATGTAAAGGTTTCTGCATCTTGGGCAGCGTTATCCTTTAGCGTGGGGGCTGTGAAACTTAACACCACTGTCTTAAGTAAGGTGAAGTTTGCTTTAGAAAAGTTTTTTACTGTGGTTTCCTAGGTTGGGGGTGGTGGTGGGGTGTGGACATCCAGAGTGATTAGTTTATGGTCTGATCTAACCAGTAATGGGTTGACCTCTGGTGTGGAACCCCTGTCATCCACGTTGGTGATGACCAGGTCCAATATGTTTTCACTTCTGGTAGGGGAGTTTACCAGCTGATCCAGGGCATTTGAGCTGATAAATTCCAGGAAGCGCTGGACCTGGGAGTTTGTACTTGAGTAGTTTTCCCAGTTAACGGTAGGTTAATTGAAATCGCCCAATATCAGGGTGTTCAGTAAGACCTTCATGTTTTCCAGTGTCTCCAGAAAGGTGGAGTGGTGGTCCTGGGTCATGGAGGGTGATCTGTAGCAGGCCACAATTTGCATTGCAGATTTGCCTGATGTTAGTTGCACATAGATGATCTCAGAGGTATCATGCTGCGCCACTAACCTGGAGGTGTAGGTATCCTTGATGAATATGGATACTCCCCCTTCCTTTTGTGTTTCGGTCCATGTTATGTGGCTGAAATGTGTGGTATGAATTGTAGCCCGGTACAAGGGTGCTCTGTGGAGCCTTCAACCAGGTTTCAGTTACTTCACAGATGTCGACGTTCTCCATACTGGGGAGTGCTTCGAGCACATGCATTTTGAGATTTAAACTCCTGGCATTGAGTAGCATAACCCTCATTTTTTTATTTGTGCTGTTTACAGAGGTGGGTTTAACTTTTGAGCCTTGCCTATAAAAGGCACTATGGGGGCAGCAAGAGCCTTGGCCAGTATTCAAAAGCCTAGGGGTGACAGGTGCAAGCTATCTCTTGTGAAGCAACGAGGCCTGTCGAGCATGTCGTCCCGGGCTGACAGACACTGGATCCCCTTTAAATGACACCAGAAGCTTAGCCAATTGCTGAAATTGATAATTTTTTCTTTATACCGTGGTATCATTCTTGGTGAGGGAAGGATGCTACTCAGGGTCAGGGTCATCCCCACCTGGGCTATAGGATCAGAGTGCTCTTCCATGTCTCTTTTCATGTAGTCCAGGTAGGTACATCTCAGATAATTCACACCAACATGAACAATGACAGAATCATATTTGTACTTGTTCTGGAGTGACCTGAGTGCTTGTGTTATGTGGCGGATTCTGGCTCCCGACAGGCAGCTAACAGTAACCTTCTCCTTGTCCAGCCTAGTGAGTGGGACGTCAGTGTGCCTGACTATAGAGTCGCCTATTACTAGTGTGTTAGGCATGTTATTTTGCCTTAAGGGCTGTGATTGTGCGGCACACTGATTTTGTGTTTTATATGTTGTTTGGTTTGTGACGGGAGGTGCAGGTTTTTAGGGTGTCTACTTTGGAGGTCTGTGATGCTTTTGCAGGTTTTTATTCAGAGCCTCCGAGTATGATTTCATGTATTTATGTGTATTTTTTGCTAGTGCTGGTTTAGTATGTCTTTGTGGTGCTGGATGTGTGGTGCAAGTGTTAACCTTCGCCTTATGACTGCTTGTTCCAGTCTTGGGTGGAGAGAGCTTAGCCTCCAATTTAGCTATATAACTGCATCTCTCGCATATGTTAATGTTTTGTGGTAGGAGGAGAGGGTTGTCTGTGTACATGAGGCAGTTGTAACATTGCCTCAAGATACCCAGGTTCACCAGCTGGACTGGAGTGTATACCTGAAATTGCCCTTTGGTCATGTCTGAATAGTAGGGTGAGCTGCGTACTCGCTTGGTTGGTGAGGGGTGAATAATGAGCCTTGCTCTGCTGGGCAATCAAGTGTCGGGGTATATTAGTGCTTGCTATTAGGTCTGAGCAAGTGCTGGACTGTGCTTAGGTTGAGAGTTAGACTACTTTCGAGGGAAAAACTGAAGTGGAGACTTGGTGGAGCCAGGATAAATTTAGCCCTAGCTAACCGGCGCTGCCCAGATGTGCAAAAGTGCAGATAAGTAGATTACTTAAACCTTTATCCAGTGGTGCACTCTTACAGGAAGCCTGACATCTCAGATATTATATTTGTTCAAAACATTAAAACCCTTAAAACATTATGAAGGTGACTCTACTTTCACTCTATATGTAGACAAACTATCCAACAGATGTTCATCTGACATTAGACAAACCAGTAATACAAATCTATTCAAGGAAGTAGCAGATTCATTTCGAGTATTTATTCTGACCTGTCATCTCTTCCACTGGTATGGCTTGCTTGTTAATTCAGAATAATCAATAATTTAGCAGCATTATGTCATTAGTATTATAATAATAAAGGGAAACTATAAAGAGAATGATATCAAATCCCAGATGTCATCAGTCAAATTCCATAGGGCTGTGTCCTGGTCTTCTTACTATTTTACATCTAACTTTTTGATATTAAGCTAGCTGTTGATAGACTATAGCTTACTAAATCTGCAACAACTGCAGTCTGGGTGCCAGCATATACTACCCTAATGACAAGCACATTCTTCAACAATGGTTCAATAAGACTACTGCGTGGTGCACAGACCGTGGGATTAAGCTTAATGCCAAAAAGGTAGTGCGCTTGTTTTTTTTCAGTAAGAATTTTCAGTAAGAATTCATCACTTTATACTATATACAAGATGGCAAGACGGCCACTCAAAATCAATACAGTCACAGTGAGAAGATCTTTCTAACTAATACAGTTAATTTACAAAGGCCTGTCTTACAAAAGCAAAGTAATCATAATCCTTCTCTGTACTTTCCCCTTCACCACGTCATAGAATACAATGCACCCTATGCAGGTACATTCATAGCCTCTTCACCACGTCATAGAATACAATGCACCCTATGCAGGTACATTCATAGCCTCTTCACCACGTCATAGAATACAATGCACCCTATGCAGGTACATTCATAGCCTCTTCACCACGTCATAGAATACAATGCACCCTATGCAGGTACATTCATAGCCTCTTCACCACGTCATAGAATACAATGCACCCTATGCAGGTACATTCATAGCCTCTTCACCACGTCATAGAATACAATACACCCTATGCAGGTACATTCATAGCCTCTTCACCACGTCATAGAATACAATGCACCCTATGCAGGTACATTCATAGCCTCTTCACCACGTCATAGAATACAATGCACCCTATGCAGGTACATTCATAGCCTCTTATTCAACTTGAAGGGATTCAAGGATTTACAACCAATAACATTCCTGGAATATACTCAATAAGCTATGCTGATAGATTAAAATCCTTTTTACTATGTTCTGTGTCACATAGGTTCATTTGTAATGATCTTTGTCTGACCTTCCATGCTATAAAAAGAGCACCCTACTTGATCTCTGACACTTCTACAGAATGAGTAGCACCACAAATGCCCTGAGCAAAGAGACCTTCACCAGCACATAAAGAGAACATATCAGTACAATATATTGCAAATCTGATGAATCCCCTATATATGGCACATACTACCCTTAAAAGTCATTCAGTGTAAAAGAGTGGCTGCATTATACACTAGACAATTGGAAAAATAGGAATCACAGAAATCATAGGAAGTTCAAGGTTACTGAGTCTTGTGAAAATTAGTCTTTGCTGTTGCCCACTCTAGACTGTATCTCTATTCCTGAGATGGCTATATGAGACATAAATGGGGTAAATTTATGAATATCCATCCAATTTTCCAGGTCTCATCTAAAGGAAGATAGTGTATCATACTGGCCTATTTACAGGGGTAGTTAATTCCAGGGATGAAGAAGACACTGAGTTACAAATCTATCAATCCAGCTTGGTTTTCCGATCTACTGAATCAGATTCAGTTATATCGTTCTGGTATTTGTGGGATTGTTTGATTTATAAAGGCAGATGATATCCTGATCTTTTGGGGTCCTGGTTGTTCAGAAGACAAGGCACAGGCCACTTCCTAGGTCCCTATTAGACACAAAAGAGAGGATAGTACTTTTGATATTTTCTGGTAGTTAAGGTGTTTAAGCATAGGAACCTAACTGTTAGGATCCCTTTGGTTCTTTCCTTAAGTTTGATAAGGATAATAAGGTACGTCTCAAAGGGAGCATTGTATTTCATAACTTTATTTATTTATTTATTTTACATTTGTTGACCGGGCTAGTCCAACTGGATACATATCCATTTTCAGTGGAGGCCCGGGGAGAAAAGCTCCAGTTAAAAAAAAAACATAGTAAAAAACAGTGAAAAACATACTACAAAACTTACAGAAATATTTAATACAAAAATTAGAAAAAGGCATTAGTATGAAATAAATTCATCTTAGTTTAACAATATTTAAAAAAGGAGTAGGAAAAAATGAGTGGGAGAGTTAAGCATGGTAAGTAGTACTTGTGAGTGACAGTGTTAGAAATCAAGAAGGAAGGCTAGTATAAAGAATGGTAAATGCAGGGTTGTGGTTAAGAAAAAAGTGTTTTGGTGGTATCAGATAATTAGAGAAAAAATAAACAGTTAGTCAGGATTGGTACAAGAGCATAACCAGTGGTTAGAGAAGAAAAGTTTTAGGTTACTTTTAAATAGTGAGAGAGAGGTTAGGGTTGTCAGTTCTTGTGGTAATTGATTCCATATTTTACCAACTGAATTAGAGAATATGGAGTCACCTGCTAAGTTATTTGATAAGCAAGTATGAATCAACATTTTGTTAGCAGAGCACAGATTCCTCAAGTTATTGCATGGTCTTATGAAGGTAGAGAGAATTGGGGTGTTGTTGGGTTGGTGCAGGGCTTTGTGGGTGATTATAAGTTGGTTAAATTGTAATAGGTGAGGTAATTCAAGCCAGCCTAGTTGTTTTAGATTCTGACAGTGATGAGTCCTGTATAGAGAGTTTGTAGCAAATCTGGCAATATTGTTATATGATTTAGCTAGTTTGTTAAGATTATTTTTAGAAAGATTGGTATATATGGGGGAAGCGTATAACAGGGTAGAGATTAAGTGGGTTCTAGCTATAGTGGTTCTGGCTACTGGTGTCAGGAATGGTTTTATTCTATAGAGGGATCCAAGTTTTTTGTTAATAGATTTTATTGTAGTATTTATGTGAGTGTCAAACTTTAGTTGATTGTCAATTGTAATCCCTGGGAGTTTGGTGGTGGGGTCTGGAGAGATAATGGTACCATTGTTGGATGTAAGTGTAAAATAAAGAGGGGGAGACAAGTGAGAGGGTGTAAAGAGTAGTAGCTAGGTGTTTTTTGGGTTGAGGAGAAGACAATGGTTGGAGAACCATTGTTCTATAGTGGAGAAGGCTTCTTGTGTTAGAGAATGAAGTTCTGTTAGGGATGAGGCTTAACAAATGATGGTAGAGTCATCAGCGTATTGGATGCAGGTAGAGAGTGGATTAGAGAGATGAAGGTCATTTATGAAAATGGAAAACAGTAGTGGACCTAAAATAGAGCCCTGAGGAACACCTATGGAGGTGGGCAGGAGGTCTGAAAGATGGTTTTGCCAGAGAACTGCTTGTTTTCGGTTTTCCAGGTAGGATGTAAACCAGTTCATAGCAGGATTATCAAGAGAGGGACTTTAGTAGGTGGAGGAGAAGTTGATGATTGACCATGTCGAAGGCTTTAGATAGGTCTACAAAGAATGCTGAGGATAAAATATTATTGTTGCGATTTATTTTGATACAGTTGGTAAATGATAGCAAGGCTGTAGTGGTACTGTGGAAAGGCCGGAAACCATGTTGACAGTTAGCTAGGAGATTATAGTGGAGTAGGTGGGTTATTAATTGTTTGTGGATGCATTTTTCCATTATTTTGGCAAGTGGAGAGAGTAGAGCTATGGGGCGAAAGTTGGAGAACTCAGTAGAGTCACCACCTTTGTGAAGAGGAATGATATGAGAGATTTTCCAAATTGTTGGGATAGTGCCTTCTTTTATAGTTCTATTGATCAATATGGAGATTGGGTAGGCAATGGCTTTGGCTCCTATTTTGAGGTATTCTGCTGGTAATTTATCAGCTGAGGGGGTAGTAGGTTTTAATTTTTGAAGTAAGGAAGAGATATAGGAGGTGGGTATAGGTTCAAGGTGAAAAGGGGGAGGAGTGGAGCTTGGACTGGGCAACATAGAGGTATTAGGGTTTTGTTGGTTAGCTAGATTTAGTATAGCAGTAGTGAAGAAAGTATTAAAGGCATTTGCTGTTTGTAATGGAAAGTCAGGGTTGGAGCCTAGTGGATTAGGTGTTGCTGCTTTGCCTGGGGATAGTAGTGTGTTAATAGCAGACCAGAATTTTTGAGGTTGTTGAAGGGATGATTGCTGTAGTTGAATATAAAAGTTCTTTCTATCTTGTAGGATAGCTTTTTTTGTTAGGTTTCTTTGTTGTCTAAAAGTTTGGTGATCAATCATGTTCTTTGTGGTACGCCATTTAGTCCAAGATTTATTTCTACTAAGGATTAATTTCTTGCTATGATTTGAGAGCCAAGGGGCTGGTTTATTTTCCATTCTTATGGAACGCATTGGGGCATGATGGTCTAGGATCGCTAGGAAAGTGGTATTGAAGTAATTAACTGCTTCATTTATAGGGAGGAATTTAAGGGGTGACCAATTACATTGTTTAAGTTCGTTTAGAAACAGTTCCTGGTCAAAGTGTATTTTACTACTGGCAGTTCTGACTGAAGTGGAGATATTTAACTTGTTTTATGTCTGATAATATATATTAGAGAGTGGTCAGTAAGGTCATCTGGGAGGGTTCCTGTTGTATAGTTTTGCTGTGGGCAATTTGTTAGTATCCAATCTAGGATGCTTTCTTTATTATTGAGTTTATTTATTCTGGTTGGAGAGTTTATAGCTTGTGAGTAGCCATAGAGGTTGATCAGGGTAGATGGATTGGTGTTGTTACATAAATTCCAGTCAATATTAAAGTCTCCTAGTACTATTGTTTCTTGAGGAAGATTAGAAGAAAGCCAGTTAAGTAAATCTTCTAGTATTGTGGGGTTTTTACCTGGGGGAAGGTAGGTGCAGATGATGTTAATTGATTTATGGGAGTTAAGCTCCAGTTTAGAAATAATTATTTCTATGTTGTTATCTGAGGGTAGTTTATGATTTATTTTGTTGGTTTGTAGTCCTGCCTTATAAAGAATTGCTACCCCTCCACCTTTTCTATTTACGTGGTCTTGTCGAAGGATACTATATATATATATAGATATATATATGGGGGATAATTTCAGTATCTTGTATTGAGGGTTTAAGCCATGTTTCGGTTAAGCAGAGGATGTCGAACTGTTGGACATCCAGGAGAGCATGAATTTGTGGTATTTTATTGCATATACTATGTATGTTTAGATGGGCTATTGAGAGTGATTTGGAGGGTTTGGTTGATGGTAAAGTGATTGTATTATATTGGTTGCAGTTTGTATGGGATGGGGGAGATGTTGGGCCTGGGTTGGGGTGAATGTCTCCATCTATCAAGGAGTGAAGTAATATCAAGTTATAGTATTGGGGAGGTTTACTGTGGTAGTGACATAAGTTTTTATTGGTTAGAATTGAGTATTTAATATGAATTAGTCGATGATATTTAGCCTGAAAGAAACTAGGTTTGTAGATGGCATTGTGAAAGCTTCTAGATACATCTGGGAAAGGTGTTAGAGTTTGTTTGGAAGGGATGATAAGAGTAAAGGAGAGGGGTTGTGCATAGGAGGTTAGGAGATAAGTGGTGGTAAGAGTGTTTATGAGTGAGAGTACTAGTAAACATTGGAGATAAGACATGGTAGAAGAATGTATGGTAGTTATTAGAGGAGAAGGTGATAAGTAGGGGTTAAGTATTTGATGATTAAGCTGGTGGTAGTGGAAGGAGATTTGTATTTGAGGAGAGTGGAGTTGAAATTGTAGGGTGTGGTTGGCAGTGATTCTATGATTGGTAGTTGGTGAAGGGGGTGTGGTTATGAGGGTATACATTTAGAGATAGTGGGGGCGGGTGAGATTTGGGGGCAGGGTAGGGGAGCGGAGTGTGCCCGAAGGTCGAACGGAGCGGAAAGAACCAAAGTGATCAGGAGAGGATCGAAAACCTATCAGTGGAAAGTTGCATAGCAGAAAGGTAAGTGGACTTGGCCTAGGAGTAATAGGCTGAATTGGACTAAAAAATAGAAATAAGAGAGAGAGAGAAAAATAAAAGTTAGAGTATACAGAGAGAGAGAATTAAGAAAAGTTATAGTTTAAAGGGTAAGTTAGAGTTAGTGATTAGATGTAGCTATTAGTGGAGAGAGGGTGCCATCTAGTGGATAAATGCAGAAATTGCACCTAAGTACACCAGGGCTAACCCAGGTTTGGGTTGGACTGAAGGGAGAAGGGAGCAAGAAAGGTCAGGGGACTAGGTAAGGGGGGAGAATGGAGAAAGGGAGAATAAGAGGGGTTCGGCTGCTGGCTTTCCTGGCAAGGAGCAAGCTAAGCACCTAGCAGGGCTTACAGACTATAGTATTACAAGGCTAGGTAGCAAATACACATACTTCCTTGGAATCCTCTATTGGAAGCTTGGTAGAGGCAGCAGGGTTTGTAGAAATTGCTTAGAACAATAGGCTTATAATGTAGATAATAGTTTAGGTGAGGGTGTCCACTCATGCGAAATCACAAGGGGAAAGTCAGGGTGAAAGCTAGAGAACAAGAGAAAAAAAAATGAGAGATGAGTTGTATTGAATTAGTAAATAACACAGTATCCCTAGAGCAGTAAGGAGCAACAATAATTAGTGGAACTTATTTAAAATAAATCACATTAGGTAGTAGTTGGATTCAGGCAAAAGCAATAGTGCCGAGTAAAAGAATACACTTTTTCAGCTACTCAGTTATACCAATTCACCATCATTAAATGGCCTTGCCCAGCCTTAAAGTAAATATATAAACAGCGTGAGACATTACTTGTTAATTCCACATATATAGGTTGCCGTCTACAGATTACATTTAGGCAGAATCAAAAAGCTATATGGACACTCCGTTTTGCACACAGGTTCTACTAAAAGGCGGGTCAAAGTCACTGTGCAGTTTCCAAGACCTCTAAGAAGCTAGAAGCATTATACGCACACTCCGCTTGTCCACACAGGGTCTTTTAAAAGGGTGATGCAATGGCGTGATGCTCAAAACATTTTCAAACCGCGTCAGACGTGTTATATATTTAAAACAGTTTCAAAGCATAGAAAACATTCAGTATTACATTTACAAATAGGCACTGGTGCCAAGGCAGGTCTATATCTTGTGGTTTACAACAGTCAGCTTGTAGGACATTTATGCATATAAACAGATTCAAGCCTCTGTTCTTTCCGTTTCTCAAGTAGACACAATTAGCTAAGCGAGGCAGTCACAGTAAAGTAAACAGGTCTATACTTCTAGATTATTCAAATTATTCAATTTACACAGCTAATTACACATGTTAAGGTCGCATACCAGGTAGAGTCTGACTAAGCTCTTTGTAACCCTAATATGGGAGTTTCTATTACAGTAGCATTTAGTTCGCAATCTCTATGTTGTTTCAATTCGTAAGCATTGGACTCGTTGAGTTGCTAGACACCGCTTATGCTAAAAGTACAGAAACACACACCTAATATTTAGCTTAGAGCATTAGTTCAGAGACTTTCCTGATAGCATATAATAAGTTGTAGTAGAATAAGGGATTGCATAGAGCTACCAAGTCAGTTTACCGTCACAATAAATCAATAGCAAAACACAAATGCGTAAACAAATAAATACAGCAATATAAAGCACAAATGGATGACTTACTGAAGGTGCAGGCGCTCAACCAGAGTCGGACAGCAGCCGAGAACGGGCGAGTTTAAAAATGGTGCCTGAAGGTTAGGAGGGACTTTAAAGATTCCAGGAGGAAGTTCCGGGGGGGGGGGGGAGCAGGGATAGGGATACTCAGGATCCAACCGGAAGGGGTGTATTTCAATGCAGATACGAGATGAGATATAGCAGTAACAAATGGATTGTCAGTATAGGAGCTAGGTAAATGCGTTTAGGAAGTGGGGAGGGACCCAAGGGTATGACTGGGTGGTGGAAGGTAGGGGTAACTCGGGTTAAGGGAAAAAGAAAAAGAAAAAAGTTGTCTGATTAATGCTGAATATAAGGGAACAAAAACCTGTTTTAATCTGAATTCTATTCCTTGGTAATCACTTGTGCCCAGTAGAAGGATTTCCTGTGCCCTGGGGGGTTTTACTCTGCCCCATACTCTAATGATTTATTTCCTTTTATTATAGATTTTATTTAAATTGGTCAACAACAAGAATGGTTTGCTTTCAAATTTTCTATTACCTTTGGATCCAGATTAGACTGCCGATTCTATACATTTATTTATGTGGGTATAAAACTCCTTTGCAAATCTCTCTGTGAGGCAATGTCTGGGGTGATGCTGTTATAGGTGAATTTCAAGACTTCATCATAGAATATGGGGAAATTTCCTTGCCTGATGTCTTTAAATTCTGTTTCATCAGCTTCGAGGTGTTTAGGTAATTTATGGAAAAAGTTTAGTAATTTACAGTTTGACTTATACTGAGAGGGGAGTTACTAGGACGTAGTATATGATCATGCTAACCTTCTAAGTACTAAGTCAAGAATATTTTGTCTACTTAGGCTAATAACAATCTGGTCCACTTAATTTATATTTATTAAGTCTAAAAACTTCTGATCATACTGTATTCTGTATTGGTGGTGTAGGTACGCAAATCAACCGGGCATTAATCTCAACGTCACTCGATGGGTTGCTAACTGGCTTACTGACAGAACCCACACTGTAAAAGTAGCTGACTCCAAATCCAGCTCCAGACAAGTGACAAGTGGAGTACCTCAGGGCTCAGTCCTGGGACCGCTCTTGTTTGGCATCTACTTCTCTGAAGTACAGGCCAAAACTAATGGACTCTGGCTAACAAAGTTCGCAGATGACTGCAAACTGGGAGCGATTATTGAATCCCCAAATGATGTGGATACTCTACAAAAGGGCCTTACAGAAACAGATGCTTGGTGCCAGAGCCATGGGCTCAAACTCAATGCCAAGAAATGTATAGTTATCCCCTTTGGGAAAAACATGTACCCGTGAATTACCACATAGGTGGCAGTACACTAAACACTGAAAGTGTGATAAGAGACTTAGGGATACAGGTGGACAGTGGTCTCACCTTCGATAACCACATCACCACAACAGTCAGGAAATCCTTCTATGTGGCACACCTCATCACTAAGAGCTTTTCATCCAGGAAAAAGGATGTCATTGTCCCACTGTACTCATCCCTCATTAGACCCATTATAAAATACAATGCCTGGTTTGGTATGTACCTCTCAAGACATCTGCAACAACTGGAAAGGCCGCAGAAATACCTCACTAAAAGAATCACAGGCCTAAAGCAGATGCCCTACACTGACCGCCTTAAAAAACTCCAGCTATACTCTGTCGCATATCGTCTACTCAGAGGCGATCTCTGCTTAACATACAAAGCCATGTCAAACCCAGAGCTGTTGGAAATGCTACACTTAAATAAATCCCAATCCCTCAGAGCCACATGCTCCAAGGATCTAAACCTTGTCATCACAATAAACAAAACATGTTGGAGGGATAGGTACTTAACCCAGAGACTCCCCAGACTCTGGAGTAGACTGCCCATACATGTCAAGCAGAACATCTCTTTGGACCTCTTCAAAAGGAACCTTGACGATTGGATGGGAGAAAGGAAATTCACCCCAGGGATCACATCAGTCACCCTGCTAGACAGGGGTCCAGGGAAGTAAATAGTGTGGGAAGAAATAGCCAGGGAATTGTTATGGCTAGGCTTGTATAGGCCCTAGGGCTGATAGCCTAGTACCAACCTATGAACCTATGCTGTGGAAATGTGTGTGTACCCTTATCTGGGCTGATACCTTTCACAAATGAGATCCCTTTACTGCTTTGTAAGCTGTATGCAAACTATGGCTGTTGCTGTAGCAGGCAACTGAGTAAATTTAGAATAATCCTGGCAGGATAGCTGGCCATTATTTGCTGTTAATCAAGGAGTCTCTGTAATTGATGGCAGGTGTGTACCCAAGAAGACGAAATGCTGTAATAATATCAAAAGCTGCTTCAACACAGTATTAACTTCAGCCTGTGCACACATATGCATCTAGATTCTTGTGAGTTCTTTATGTGTCATAATTGTTCCCCTAATAGATTTGTTTGTTTTACAATTGAATTGTACAGGTTATAGGTCACATGAAAGATTGGAAAGGTTCATAAATGTTTTATTGTGCTCTCATTTTTGTACATCATATATACCTGGCATTCTAACAGGTGTGTGTACACTATTTATGTGCACTGTATAACACAAATTTATAAAATATGTCCCTAGTTTTGGGCCTGTGTCCCCCCATTTTGTCAGTCTTTGTCCAGATTTCTTGCAATGGCAGGTTGTGAGGTATGCCACAGATATGTGACATCTCCTGCAAATAGGCCCCTGTGATGACCACTGTGATGCAATTCAGTTAACCCCACTGCAAGTTAACATGCAGAAACTGCATAATGGCTGGGAGTAACAGTTGTGTGCATGGTCACATGCATGACCTTAACATGCCTAGGGTACTGGTGAGCCAGGAAAATCCCATACTCACCGGCTTCAGGCTGCTGTCCCACATGCAGACCAGAGAGATCCATGTAGTTGTTAGGTTGAGGTATTGTCAGCAGATTCACATTTGGCATTGGTACAAGATGAATGCTACATTTCTGCACATGTACTGTACAAGCTATGATATACACAATTTGCTGTCCCTCAGCTTAGATGTGCACTTGTGTGCATTATTAAACCCCACCCACAAAAGCAGTTTTTACGGATATATGCATCTAGATATTCTATAGAAGACAGTATGACTGCTATATGATTAAATTGATGTGCACTGTGGCCTTACCTGGATGCTCCTTGTCTGTTGGCTCTCAACTGTCCCTGATTTTCAGGGACGTCCCTGATTTTGACTCAAATTTTAGCTCTGTCCCTCTTAATCCCTCCTAAAACTAGTGACTTTTGGAGGAAAGGTGGTGAATTACACTTAATGAATAATGACAATAATTAAGAGTTATAGCCCATTTTACTTCAGAAAATGTGTATTAATTCATATGCTCTGATTCTGTCAATGTTTCAAGTTAATAGCACTAATATTTTAAAAGTGTCCCTGATTGTCCCTGATTTTTTCGTGACTTGTCCCTGATTCTGTTGAAATTTGTCCCCGATTGGTTGAGAGGTCTGCGTCGGAGTGTCACCCAGTTCCACAACTTGTGTTTCATGTGTTAGCTGTTGTGTGGGGGCTGCCTGAAGGTTCACAAGGCACTCCTCTGTTGCAGTAAGTGAGGCATGTGTGGCTGGACCCCACCTGTAGCAGTACGGTTCCTGGCCATGGCAGCAGCCCTTTGCCGGGCATGACGTATTAGGTCAGTTGCCCGATGCCTGACCTGATCGTATGTGCAGCCATGGTGGTCTAAGGTTTTCACACTGTGGAAAAGGTCATCCCACAGGGCAGTCTCCTGGTGATTTTGTTGGCTTCGGCCAAACAGCACTGCATGGTGCTGTATTATTGCATCAGTGATAGCTGCATTCTCCTATGTAGTGTATGCTAGCTGATGCTGCATGACACCTGGAAGACATAAACAGGGAAACACATCACAGGACCTCAGACATTACCCAGAGTTATTTACAGAGCCAGCACATCAATATTGCCTATCATTAACCACCACTTACAACTACATCATACCCCTGTTATCTGTCAGCACAGTATGAACCTGCACTGCACTCCTGGTCCTAATGTGTCATGTTCTGCCTAATGAGGGCCAGTACATTGCATAAAACATCATTCATCAGCCACGTTTGTATAGAGGGATGACAGTGGCCATCTTCCTTGCAGATGGTATGTCAATGGTGCTCAGGCTCTGCTTGCATACATTGTGTAATGGAGCTGGAAGCATATGCCTGAGTTCATGTAGGATGCAGACTGGAATGTTATCAGGTCCCATGGAGACTTGCTTTTTTTGACTTTGATTAGGCAGTATGCACCTGCTCCCTGATGATGAGTGGAGGGGTGCAGGTGCTGTGCATAGCCACCTATACAGATGGTGAGCCTGGGGGGTGATGTTTGCTCTAAACCTGTCTGCAGCAGGTTGACTATAGCTGTAGTGTGTGTGTATGTGTGTGTGTGTGTGTGTGTGTGTGTGTGTGTGTGTGTGTGTGTGTGTGTGTGTGTGTGTGTGTGTGGGTGTGTGATGTGATTCACAACCATTACAGAGTGGGTTGGGTTGTTGCCTCTGTGATTGCAGAAATATTAAAAGACGGCGTTGTGATTGCCAGTGATGGATGTGTTCAATTTGTACTCATAGTTAGCCTTACAGCAATCCACCTGTGACCTTATATGCTCATTCATACAAAGGCTGACTTGCTGCCAAGTTGATGCCTGCTCCTACTTTGCCCTGTACAGCCAATATAGCCACCAATTATGTGGTTTGTGTATTGCTGCTGTTCAACAAAGGGAATTACTCTACTTTGGTGGAGACAGGTTTTACAAGTAAGGTATTGCTGAGTCCATACAGCTATGTAGGTGGTCATATAGCTGTTAGTAGTAGGCATGGACACAAGGTCATAACACAGTTGGACACCTCTCCAATGTCAACCTAATAATTATGCTTATTCTAGTACCCATGTATGTGTCAGGGCAATACAATAACCAGTAGCTGTAGAAATCTAACTCTGTTGGATGCACAGACACTAAGATTACACACATGTACAACATGTACAGCTTATTTACCTGATATTTTGCATCCATTATCTGTTGGTATGAGGCAGCCAGTTACACCTACTCACACATACATGTGTACAGGTAATACCTGATATACATTTCTGTTCTATGTCAGTATGGCACACGGTATTTACACTCTTGCTGCTCAGTCATTCTTGTCAAACTGTTAGAGAAAGACATTTGGAGGATGCCACACATACATGGGAGGGTGGGTCAAAATTAGTGACACTCTTAATATTACTGTAACACACTTAAGTCATTTGATAGCACAGTAGCCTTTGCATTCACTGACATACCCTGAAGGATGTCTGATGCTCATATGGCAGGAATAGAGGAGAAAGGCTAGGAGTGTGGTAGTGAGGGTAGGAACTTTTAATGTTGGCAGTATGACTGGTATGGGGAGAGAGCTAGCTGATATGATGGACAGAAGGAAGGTTGATATATTGTGTGTACAAAAAACAGATGGAAGGGGAGTAAGGCTGGGTGTATCGGAGTTGGGTTCAAATAGTTCTATCATGGTGTGGATGGGAGGAGAAATGGTGTAGGGCTTATCCTGAAGGAACAGTATGCCAAGAGTGTTTTTGGAGGTGAAAAGAGTGTCGAATAGACTGATGTTTATGAAGCTGTAAATTGATGGTGCAATAATGACTGCTGTTAGTGAATGTGCTCTGTTAGTTGTGTGTGCGATGGATGAGACATAAAAACTTTGGAGTGAGTTGGATGAAGTGGTGATAACTATACCCAATGGTGAGAGAGTGGTGATTGGAGCAGATTTCAATGGGCATGTTGGTGAAGGGAACAGAGGGGATGTGGAAGTGATGGGTAGGTATGGTGTTTGGCAAAGGAATGTAGAAGGTTAGATAGTGGTGAAGTTTGCAAAAATGATGGACATGGCTGTGGTGAATACATATTTTAACAAGACAGCGGAGCATAGGGTGACATACAAGAGTGGAGGAGGATGCACATAGGTAGATCATCTCCTATGCAGGAGGGCCTGTTTGAAGGAGATTGGAGACTGTAAACTGGTGACAGGGGAAAGTGCAGTTAGGCAGCATGGAATGTTGGTCTGTGGGATGACGTTGGTGATCAAGAAGAGGAGGAGGAATGTGAGGGCAGCACCAAGGATCAAATGGTGAAAACTGAAAAAGGGTGATTGTGAGGATGAGTTCAGGGAAGATTTAAGACAGGTAGTGTGTGGCAGTGAAGAGTTACCCAATATCTGGGTAACTACAGCAGAGCTAGTAAGGGAGATGACTAGAAAGGTGCTTTGTGTGACATCTGGACAGAAGAAGGGGGACAAGGAGACCTGATGGTGGAATGAGGAAGTATAGGGCAGTATACAGAGAAAGAGGTTGGTGAAGAAGAAGTGGGATTGTCAGAGAGATGAAGAAAGTAGACAGGAGTATAAGGAGATGGGGTGCGTGGCAAAGAGAGAGGTGGCAATGGAGAAGTACAGAGAAGGTCAGAAGGAGTTGCATTGTGTCTTTGTGAACTTAGCAAAAGCATATGACAGAGTGCCTAGAGAGGAGTTGTGGTATTGTTTGAGGAAGTCAGGAGTGGCAGAGAAATCTGTAAGAATGCTACAGGATATGTACAAGGGTAGTGTGGCAGCAGTGAGTTCTGTGGTGGGAGTGACAGGTGCATTTAAAGTGGAGGTGGGATTACATCAGGGATCAGCTCTGAACCCTTTCTTAGTTGCAGTGGTAATGGACAGGTTGACAGACAAGATCAGACAGGAGTTCCCATTGACTGTAATGTTTGCAGATGACATTGTGGTCTGTAGTGAGAGTAGGGAACAGATTGAGGAAACCCTGGAGAGGTGGAGATATGCTCTAGAGAGGGGAGGAATGATGGTCACAGGACTAAGACAGAATATATGTGTGTGAATGGGAGGGAGGACAGAGGAATGGTGAGGATGCAGGGAGTAGAGGTGGCAAAGGTGGATGAGTTTAAATACTTGTGATCAACAGTTCAGAGTAATGATGAGTGTGGGGGGGGTGGTGAAGAAGAGAATACAGGCAGGAGAGGAGAGTGGAGAAGAGTTTAAGGAGTGATTTGTGACAAACACGTACCATTAAGAGTGAGAGTGTGGACTTCCTCAGAATGTCCGATATACTAACCACAAGTCCTTAAATACATTATTATTGGAGCCAAAATCACAAATTAAGATTAATTAAACAATCAATCTAAAATTTTAATTGATTAACAGTTTGTTGTGGATGAAAGCACTAAATGTCCGAGATTTTAAGTGAATGAAGTGGTTGGAATACAGAGCAGTTCCAATACATCCTTTCTGTAGCATAATTTGTGAATATGTATGTTAAAGGTCAGGCCAGGTTGGTTTGGAGGCAAAGCCAGAGAGTAGCAGGATTATGTTGGTTTGGACATGTGCTGAGGAGGGATGCTGAGTATACTGGGAAAAGGATGGTAAGGATGAAGTTGCCAGGTAAGAGGAAAAGAGGAAAGCGTAAGATAAGGTGTATGAACGTGGTGATAGAGGACATGCAGGTGGTTGGTGTGAAAGAGCAAGATACAGAGGACAGGAAGAAATGGAGACATATAATCCACTGTATTGACCTCTGATGGAAAAAGCCAAAAGAAAGAGAAGGAGATGTTGTAATGTCAGTCTTCACAAATTGCCAATGATTTGCCAGACATAACACAACTGTATGAGTAAATGACTACAAATATGAGGCACACGTATGGTCATTGTGCATAACACTGGACAGTTGAATTGTATGAGCTCAGTATATCACATGCAGTTCAACACATACAGCTGCAACAATATTTCACTATGCAAATACCTTGAATAGGTCCTTTACATTTCTGAGACAAACATGTTTATCATAGTTGTATTCACAATTAACATATGGATGTCTACGATATCCCAGTAGCTGGCCTAGCAGTGCCACAGTTGGTATTGTTCAACACACACTCCAGTAGTAGTCATGTGTGAGCCATCCTTTCCTGGGGTCACTCAGGGGCCTGAGCTGTGTTCTATGTCACTGCAGACAGACCCAGATGTTATGACCATAGGTTCTGATCAGCAATATATCAGTACATCAAATCTTGTTGAGACATATTTGTTTAACATCCTACTTCCCATTATTACATACGCCCAACTGCATGCCATTACATGCTTACTTGTTTGGCATACCTTTTTTTCCAGGTATGGTTGGTTGGATTCCAATATGTGCTGTTTGGGTTGTTTGTCTGTCTGTCTCTCTCTTTCTCTCTCTCTCTCCACCCCCCAGATGTAGGATATACATCTGTTTTGTATAGGCAGCAGCTTGCCTTTTGTAGGTAATGCTCATGAGCTGCTGATGGCCTGTGCACCAACTGGTGTCCCACACTTGTTAATTGCATGCAGAACAGCTGTGGCATTATTCCTATAGCCAATGGCATGGCAACATACTCCTATAATTGAGTACTTCATGTGGCGTTGCCCCTTTTCCTTGTCTGTGAGGAGAACTTCATGGAGGCATGAGAACAACAGCATCACAGAGGGTAGTTAGAAATACTTCTTACAATGAAAACTGTGGAGACAGCCCAACAAACTGGGGGGGAATGTTCTGGACATAGGGACAAAATGTAAGTATTGTTGTTATACAGTGGAATTAATGCTAGTTTTACAGGGTCTTTGTGGACATGGCTTTTCTGCGTGATTTTAAGTCTGACAGTGATATGTAGTTGACATAACTCTCAATTGTAGGGCTATCCGCAGAATGGCCAGATTTTGGACTCTCATGTTTGGTGTGTTCCCCAGACTTTTTTTGTCTTTGGAAAAACAGTAGCATACTGTGGGGATTGCAGACAGTAAATTGTATCATCCATTTGTGTTTCTGACTTCATATCCCTCAGAAAAAATATGTTACAACAAACCTTGTTACACCAGTAACTGTCTCAGTTTATAACAGCAATATTTCACATATGCCCCTGTTTTTGGGCCTCTGTCCCCCAAGTATGTCAGGCTTTGCCCAAATGTCATGCAGTAAGAGGTTGATAGGTAGGGTATATCATTATTTAGTGCCTTCATTCCTGATACCATCTCAGTGATGTATCAGAATGCCAGACATGTTATGTGTAAGAGGCCTTATATATGAAGACAAAGCCTGAACATTCTGTGGGACTCTGAACAGTTGAGATGTCTCTATTTCTGGCAATTATTGAGAGAGTGTCAGGATTGTGTAGCAGTGTAGTGTGTCAATATTATTTGGCCTGTGTAGGGAGGGGGGTAGATGTATGTGTTATGGGTCCTTTTTTTCTGACTGTGTATGCTGCTCCAATTTCTGGTGGTCTTTTGGCTGTATATGTTTGTAGAGACAGACTGAGACAGCACTGAAAAACAGACACCAGTGTGAATGTGCATACCCAAAACCAATTTCACCACAGTCACAGTGACATACTGGTAAGCCAAATGAATGGTAGTGTATAAGGACTGTGTGAACCAAAACATCTCATCATGTTTGCTACTCACACACTATCCCTACATATACTGGCCCAATTCACAGTGTAGTATGATGTCTGACCCTGGTATGGGACATGTCTCTATTTTCATGGCTTTCTCCCCCCAGTTTGTCAGGCTTGGTCCAGATTCATTGCACTAAGTGGTTCTGAGCCTACCTCTCAACTGGTCAGATTGTTTCAGAATGTCCAGATTTATTGCTCATATTTCTGGTCTGTTCCACATATTCATTATTTTTATTTCCTGGTAAATCACTGTGATGATCTGAGGATTTCTGTCAGTAAATGATGACATACATTTCAGTTTCAGAACTCACATCCTTCAGAAAATGTATGCTGAAACAAACTCTGTCACCCTGGCAACATTCTACATTTATAACTGCAACATTTAAAATAAGTCCCTAGTTTTGGTCCATTGTCCCCCCATTTGGACAGCCTTTGGCCAGATTTCTTACACTAAGAGGTTGAGAGGTATGGTTCTGCGCTATGACTCCCCTACATGTTATGAGTATATATATATATATATATATATATATATATATATATATATATATATATATATATGAGTCTACCTGAGATGGTCGACAAGCCATTTGATCGACACTCATTTGGTCGACAATTCATTTGGTTGACAGGCAGATTTGCCCCACTCCCCAATGTTGTGCGATACTGGAGTTGATATATATAGTTGGGGGGGGTGTGGAAGGTGAAGCCCCCCACATAAAACTGCTTGTCGACCAAATGAGTGTCGATCATATGGCCTGTCGACCATGTGATAGGGATCCATATATATATATATATATATATATATATATATATATATATATATATATATATATATGTATATATATACATTATATGTTTATCTGTATTTATATTATGTATACATTTTTCCATATATATGCATCTCCAGAGATATATACTTGTGTATATGTTTATACAAAACCTGATTCTACAGAATCTTTTCCCAATGACTTGACTGCATGATATATTTGAAAAAGCATCAGTACCCTTATAGCTCACATGGTGTAGTAGTACATTGCTCTGACAATGGTGTACAGGGCCCTGGGTTTGAGACTTGGTAGGGCTGATTATTTTGTTGCTAGGCAGAACAGTGGCTGATGGAAACAGAGTGATTAAAGCAGTTTTAAGCAATTGAAAGTGGGTTTGCGTGGGTTTGCACAACGCTAAGTGATGCTTACATACTGTTAACGATAGAGATGCTTAATCTGTGTTGGCTTTACTTAGCATCCCGCAAACTCACTTACTCCCGTTTACACTGGAATTCATTTATTTAAAAGAAAGAAAAAGGGGTGATAGGAAAGTGGTGAAAAAGGGGCACACAGAGGGAAAAACAATATGAAAGATAGCTAGGGATGTGCAGGATGGGTGTAGGGAAGGTCCATAACTGTCCATTTCTTAAACAGCAACATCTGTGCATTTGTACAGAATTTTGTAGTGAATTTGGACATTCAAACCTCAGAGAGAGGGCTGAGGACAACAGAAATGTGTTGTCAAGCCAATTGGACCAGATTACATGTATCCAGTGGACATGTGTGTGTAATGGACAACTATGTATGGGGCAATATTTTTTGGAGGGGACAGATGCCCTTTTCTTTTTTTTAAGGTGAGACTGGGATATTGAGGAAGGATTGTAGGTACATCTGGGGAGGTAGGTTGGGTAGGGAGACAGACAAGACAGAAAAGACAGCAAACAGGGGTGGCATATGACACATGAGGGGGGTAAACACATTTGATGTGGAGGGTGGTTGAGAATCCGAAGCCCATGGGCCCCCATATGGTTACAGTGGGACTGAGATCACCCCCCATGGGTATTCACCACTGCACCTTCACGGCCCCAAAAGTGACTGTGCTGGGGCTGGACAGGAGGGGCGGCCTGCCCCTCAGGGTGCACCAGGCAACCCTCAATCTGGCACAGCTGCTCTCCAGACTCAGATCAAAGGGTGCTGCACACCCAATCCCGGACCTAACTGCAGGTGAGAGCCTCCTGTCCGTGCCTGCTCCTGGGGGTCCAATCCCCTGCGGCAGTTCCACCTGAAGGTAGTGCAGGACCAGCAGATGAGGGAGATCTGGGCTGGGTCCCAAATGTGCTAGGGCCCGGTGCCATGGCCAGATGAGGTGGGACAGGTAGATCTGCCTTCCCAAATGCGGTATGCTGTTAAGGTTTTACAAAATATGTTGGCTAGTCATGAACAAAACACTTCAAGATTAGTTATAACAGCATGCATGGGTGTTCCAATTAACCTCATAAAACAGATTTGAAACAGTTGCATAGCAAACAGAACACATGCATAAATGGAACAACAATATGCATAGCAAAAGCATGCCAGTTACATTGACGAGAACAGGCCTTCAACAATGGTATTTGAACAAGATATGCTAACATGCAAGCAATCAAACATATTAACAATAATATACCACAATTCCCAACAATAGGGTTGGAGCACAACATACCCATAGTATATGAGTAATAATTATTGATGCAGATGAGTGTGTGTGTGTGTGTGTGTGGGGGGGGGGGTGAGCGACAGAAAATCCATTGACAACTGTTTATGCTTCTATTTTTCCACAATGGTACTGCTCAATACTCTATGGGTCTGCCCTCACTTTACATCTACCTATGGCTATAGCTTCTATAGTACAAACATACCTTTTAAACTGTCAGCCTGGAATTATATGAGGCAAACCATGATAACTCTGAGTACATAACTAGAGGGGACTTGTACATGTCAGGGTTACATATTTGGCACAGGAAGCGTACCCTGAACTGCTGTTATGTGAGTGTGCCACTGGCATATGTCAACTGGTTTCATGTATGTGTCCAGGATTATATGCAGCAGTGACCAATAGCCATGACAGCATGACACTTGAGAGACATGTATTGGAAACATACCTCTCAACCTCTTAGTGCATGCCATCTGGACAAAGTCATACATAAGAGTGGGACAAAGGGCCATAAATATGGACAATTTTTAGATATTGCTCTTACAAACTTAGAAAGTTGATAAAATAATGGGTTTTGCATTTGCATGGCTTTTCTGATGGGTATGACATCTGACACTTATATGTCTATCATTATTTTCTGACTTTAGTCTATAATGGTTTGCCACTGATTTGCCATGACACCACTACTTTCTATAAAATGGACCACAAATCTGAGACAAATATCTGGACATTCAGTGAAATTCTGTACAACTGAGAGGTATGATTCTGGAAGAGTGCATATTTATGTACCTACCCTGCTGTCATTTGCAGGCATGTGGTGGGACAATTGAACAGTTGTACACAGTTTATTAGTATACCCTTCATACAGCTACTGGCAACATTCACTTACCTGTAAATCCTGTTGGGAAAATGTCTGTTAACACTACCTGACTGTTTTTACATTTATTCCTCATTCCTTGAGTGTAGATATGCACACATCTTAGTACCACTCCCTGGATTCGAACCATGTCTGGGTGTGCAAAAGTAGCAACTAAACTATTTCTCATCACACTGAGCTACTGGGAAACTGTTGTTTCTTGGTTCAATGGTTTCTGCCTAATAGTCTGTTGGCAAGACAGTCTGAACTTGTAATCCTGTAATGCATGCATGACAGATAGTTATTGTACTGTGCATTACTCCTTTGGATTACTAACACCTGGAAAGCAAAGGTTAACACAAGGCAATGCATGGTACACACATTGATACTTTCCATATTACTATTCAGGATTCAGAGCTTAGTGTAGTATATATTTCACATTTCATTTATATCTCATTTTACAGCTACACCATCTCTGGTTTCTCCTAACAGCTTGTTTACAGATGCACCTCAGTTAATGTATGCTTTCACAGCCATATTTGCTGTGAAGAACCTATATACTTTCTATATATGTCTACAACAACATACCAGAATAAACACAACAGTCTTTTTAAAGGTCTTTATTGTACTTCAATATTCGTCAGTCATACTTATTTATTTATTCAATTCACACAGTAACAGTATGCCTACTAGCAGTAAGCAATGGTCTCCTTCTTTGTTATTTTAACAAAATACTGCAAAATAGATTTGTACTCACCAGACTGTCGGCGCAGCCTCAGCAGTCTGTCACTCTGGGCTTCCACATTCACAGCCCTCTCTGCTGCAGCTTTAGAGGAGAAAGAAATCACATTCTCAGGCTAGTATTTGTTACAAACTACTTGATAGTGATACTTACACACTACTGGAGCATTCTGGGCCCGTTCATCTTGGATCACCTGGTGCAAGAGCGCCCCCTTCCTAAACTTTAGGTCAGCATAGTGGTGCCATACCTGCTCACCAGTGCGGGGGATGCCAGTAGCACTGATGAGGTCATGTGCGAGATGGTCCCAGGCCTCCACTTTGTAATGGTAGCCCTGGTACTGACACTGCAGCAGTCTCTCCTCATGGTTTTTAACTAAGAGTCCAGCCATGACCCTGGACTCCCGAATGCTCCAGCATTGCACCCAAAAGTGCACTCCCTCTCCTACACTAGCCATTGTAGCTGCACAGATGGACTATAACAGACTATGGCTGTATTCTCGCCTGCACCATTTAAATAGTGTGATATTCCCATCCTTTGCTGTCTTTGGACCATTTTGAAAAAGTTAAGCTTCACTAAGCAGTACGCAAATCCACTAAGCTGGTTTTAACACTGCTTAAAGGGGAAGTTGTTGAGCAGTGTTTAACAGTGCACAAATCCACTTAGCTGAGCTACCTTCTGCTTAGCATTCACATTTTATTAATGGTTACACTTGCTAACCATAGCTGAGCATTGCTAACCATTGCTCATTTTTAATTTTTTAAATATATCAGAAGACTGACTTCATTTATTAAGTGTATATGATATACTTTACATGACATCCCTCTATTTGCTTCCTTTCATTGACAAAGGATGTGACTATACTGTATGGGGCACTTGTGTGTACATGGGTGGTTTCACATGTTATATGCACTCACACTTACATTGTACACCAGCTAAACTACTCTGGTTGAAAAAAATGGTTTCTACATAATTTAAGTTTACAAAAATAATTTTAACACTACTTTCCTTATGAAAATAAGTTGCCTGTCTTGGTACTCTAACCACACAACCTGCATTTAAAGCCAGCACTCTAACCACTACACTGTCTTGGCTTGGAAATTTCACCTGTATATTTGTATTTATCTTCTATGAGATGTTTCCTGTATATTTGTATGTATCTCCTATGGGATGTTTAAGCTATGCTAAGAGAAGGGCCATAACACGCACACCCATTTAGCTGCACTTAAACATTCCTTAGCCTAGAAAAAAATTATAATATTATTATTATATTATTATGTTATATAAGTGAGTACTGTGATGTTCTGACAAGTCATTGAGGACTGCAATCAGGAAATAAGAGCATACATTTGGCTTTTAGGCTTCTGTCTTTCAGAGATTCCTGCTAATATATATTCTGTTTTCTATCAATTTTCTAAGTGTGTGAGAACAATTTTTCAGAAGTGTCCCTATTTTTATTTCCCCCCCCCATTATTTGTGCCTTTGTCAACATGGACTGCTGTCAGGGAATATTGGCATACATTTCCTTTCAGATTTCTATCCTTCAGTAATTCATGTTAATGTATGACCTGTTTTCTATCAACTTTCTAAGTTTGTGAGGGCACTATTTATTATGTGATCCTTTTCAGGGATTTAGCCCCCATTATTTGTGCATTTTTACACATTTCCTGCTTTAGCAGGTTGCAGAAGTATTGTACTGCACTTTTACAATGCAGGGGGTGTGTCACAGAACCTGTCACACACCCCCTGCATTGCTTTCCTGATTCCGTGTGTATTTCAGTGTCTGCAGACACTGAAATTATCAGTTTTTTCATTTCAGTGTCCACGGGTACTGAAATACTGGCATAAAATGAGAGTAATTCTCTAATATTATGCCAGATCCTATTAGAAAGTGTTGTACGGCACTTTCTGAGTGCAGGGGGCATGTTCAATGTCTGTGCACTACTTGAACATGCTCCCTGCACTCGTTCACGGTCCGTGTCCATGTAGGTTAATCAGCAGCGCACCTTCAGGAATATGCAAGGTGCACTGCTGTGCTATATGGACATAAACCACCAGGGTTACTCGTTCTCTCTCCAGTCTCTCACACACAATCTCTTCAGCTTTCATACATCTCTCACACACAATCTCTTCAGCTGTCATACATCTCTGATCTCCCACACACAGTCGCTTCTGTTTTCATACATGCATTTTCACTCTCTCTCTTTCTATCTACTCAATTCATTTAATTAGAATCCATTCAGTGTTCCACTGAAAACCATTCCACGTGCCACACTTTCTAGTAGAAATATCAGTTTAAAATATTATTCCAGCCAGGCTTTTAATGGTATTGTATGGTATAGTATAGGGTACAGTATTTGTCAGGTCTGTTTTTAATAGTAACTATCAAGCGACCAGAAACTACACTTATCTGGCATCTACCAATCCCAGTGGGTGCTGGTTAACTGAGTTTACTGCATATAACAAATAGAAATAAGTTTGAACTATCACTTTGACAACTGAAGTAAATAAACTGGACAGATAAAACATGGTATGAGACATGATCAGAAGAAACTTAGGAAAATTCATAGAAATATACTAAGCATTGCAGAAAATTGCATCCTAGTATAGCACAACAAAGAGTCAAAGTTATTAACAATGACCTGAGAGCACTTTAAAACTATTCTGCTTAATGTTATTAGATGGATCAGCTTAAGAATCTATGCACTTTATCTGCTTGTATGTCTTTATTCCTTCTACATCTTAACTATCTATAAAATTGTTTGTTATTATGCTTAGTATATTTATTGGGCAACAAGGCAGAATAGGCATTTGATCAGCCAAAGTTTAATTCCTGTGACTGGTGCAAACAATTTTCCACTGCATCAAATCACATGCAGCAAAAACATCTTTTCCATACAATCCTCTATATCTAAACTCATCTCAACTATGTTTAATCATGCCGCAAGAAACATATCCAATCCCCCCTCTCATAGTGATACACACTTCACTCATACACCACCAATAACATCTCCTGCATGCCTTCACAAACTAATGCGATACCATAAGCACTTATTGCCAACATTTGCTCACCAGAAAAATACTTGAATAAAATAGTTTATGAACAGAGACTAAAATATCTTTATAAATGCAATATACTAACTGGTAAATAACACAGTTTCTTGTAGTCTTTTTTTAGTTGTTTGAAGCTGGAGAGTTTACAAGTAGATCTAATTTGCTGAGCAATAGAATTCCTTGTTTTATCAACAGAGTTTGAGTAGATACTTTGGCCAGAGGATTTGTGGGGTTTATATATGCTGAGAAGACGTTGTTCATAAGATCACAGTAGTCTAGTATGGTAAAAGGAATGGAAAATATAGTAAAAACAGGGCTGTTTCTGGCTTTATGAATAATGTTGTGTGTGGTGATAAGCTGTCTGCAAGTTATATGGTGAGGCAGTTTGTGCCAATTCAAAGTCTTAAGGGCAATACGGTGGTGGCAGTGGTATTGTTATTTAGCGGCAAATTTTGCAAGCTTATTATATTATGGCTCCAGCTTATTTTTAATTGTGCCTGTAGAACATTCCTAAGTTACGATAAGTCTTTTTTATGTCATTTTGAACATGCAGGTCAAATTTAAAGTTATCTTCTATAATAACTTCAAGAAGTTTTGTATGGGAGACTGTTTCAATTTCAGTTTTGTTTAGTAAAAAGATTATGAAATTGACTTTATCAGGTGTGTCTGTGATTCAGGAAAATGGCATTAACAAAAGTTTTTTTTAGGGCTGAGTAGTAACTGAGGATTATGGACTCATTTCTCAACTGAGGAAAAAAGCTTCTTGCATAATGTGGAGGACTTGACGCAAGTTATATGATGCATATATAATTGTAGAATCATCAGCATATTCTTTGAGAGGCAGGACCTACAGAGGTATAAAGGTCATTGATAAAGATGTTAAAGAGGAGGGGATCAAGACTAGAGTCTTGGGGTGCATGAGAAGACACTTGCAGGTATAGAAAGAGAGTATTTTGCCATTTTACAGACTGAAGCCTGTCATTTAAATAGCTCTTGAACTACAGTAATAAAGAAGGGTATAGACCAAAGCTAGACTTTTTTTAGCATCTACAGTAAGAAACTGTATGAAAACCTTTTGACAGGTCAAGTAATAAGGAAGAAACAAATTTGCCTGAGTCCCCGTATTTGTTTATAGTGTCAGAGAATGATAGTAGGGCAGTAGTGGTACTGTGTGCTGGGTGGAAGCCTTGCTGGTTGGATGTTAAAAGCTGGTCTTGCAGAAGATAGTGGGGGAGTTGCTTATGAATACATCTTTTAACAGTACATTGTCTTTATTCTCTGTACTACATTGCCATTTATTAGCCCTGAGACTGAGTAGGCAAAAACTAGTATTCACACTTTCTTCTTGTTTTAAATATTAAATAATTCTAAAGTATTTTACAGGTATTTTTAACAGCTTGCGTTACAACTTTTCAAACATTCAGTCCATCAACATTTGAACAGAACCTGGGCATTTTCACTGATAATGAACTATCCTTTGATCACCATGTATCCACTGTCATGCACAAATCTTTTTATCTGTATTTTTATCTAGCCAGATTGATCACCATGTGTATATCTTTAAGGCTATCATTCCTTTCTACTACTTCCTCATTAGTCCCATAACTCATAATATATTTGTCTAAACATATGACTCAGCTTGAGAGAAGGCAGACATCCTTGCCCAGACTAGCAATGACATGTCTTCCTTGAACTACACTTATTGTTTCAAAGTGCTCTGTCTCTTTTCTGCTTCCTACAGAGACTGGAGATGGAATCTCTGCCTGGCAACATAGCCTCAAAGGATCCAGTCCAATGTGACTTCCTACACATCCACAAAACAATAACTTCCTAAATACCCAGTCAAGTGATTTAAATTTCCTCAAAAATATAAATAGAACTTGCTAGTGAGATATACATATATATATATATATATATATATATATATATATATATATATATATATATATTTGCTTGTGAGATATATATATATATATATATATATATATATGTTTGTGTGTGTGTGTGTGTGTGTGTGTGTATGTGTGTGTGCGCATCTCCCAGAGAATCCCTGCTTTATGGAACAGAAACACCTAAGACTAAAACAAGTTAGCTCCCTGACCTCCTTTAAGCATGCCCTGGATGACTGGATGGACAATTTTAAATATACACCAGTTCAGGCTCTTCAAGCTCTCATTGAAAGGGCCAACGTTAGTTATTAAATAAACTGCAAGTCTGCCTCACAAGCTCTCAATGTAGTGTTTTTTTTTTTATTATTATTTAATTATGTATATGTGTGTTCACAATTTGGGATTTTGTGGCTACGCTGCATACAATGCTTCAGATCAAAAGTCTAGTATTAGCCTATGAAGCTATGAGCTACAGGAACTAGTACAGTTACAGGGGCCTAAATATTCTCCACAGTGTATGAATCATCCCTTTTATTTTATTCAGCTGTATCTTTTTTCAGGAGCAGCCCAGGAGCACTGTTTGGTGAAGCAACATGGCACAGTCACATACAAGACAGATGAAGGCTGACAGAAAAAGATCATGAACTACACAAATCATCTCTAATGTATTGTGTTTACCCATTTACCTTTTTTTGCCTGCAACCTTGAAACACAAAGAACCTGCTGCAAGTATGGCAAAATAGATTAATATATCAGAACTAAGGGGAAAATTATCCCTTATATTGCTTCCAAAGACAAATACCTTAAGGGGTTATAATACATGACATGGGGTTGATACAAGTATAGAGAGAGAAGGATCTGTTCAACAAAGTTAAATTCTCAAGAAACTAATGTCAAGAGATCCAGCTATCAACCCAGCCCCATTATAATTGACTACAGCACACTAATCCTGGATGCCCAGCTGCATTTTGGAATTGATTATTAATCTACTATGAAGAGTAAAATTTGTAATGTTAACAGTTTTGGTTTGCCTTCACGTGTATATACTGCTACTACTTTCAGAAGCTACATTTCTACTTTACTGAAAAAATAAAATAAAATAAAACAGAAAATTCACCATCTGCACAACTCCTGAAAGTTATATTTGCATTTATATTGTCCCACTAACAAAATTTCTTTTCATGAAAAGTGTGCCAAAGATTAAAAATTGTGGCTCATCTTTATTGACAGTGGCTATCAAAAAGAAAGATGATTTCATTGTGTCTATCTATCTATCTATCTATCTATCTATCTATCTATCTATCTATCCCTCTGTATATATATATATATATATATATATATATATATATATATATATATATAAGCATTAAAGTAGGAATGGTACCCATGCTGTGGAAAAGCTGTTTTAGTGCAGACTCCTTTAAAATCAATAACTATCTCCTGGTAAAGTATATTGAATCCTTCAGCAAAACTGCTGTAGTCAGTGCATTAATAACAAACCCATTTCTTAAATGAACACAACATCCTATATAAAACCTGTCATAGCTTCAGACCTCTCCACTGTGCTGAAAAATCTCTTAGAAAACATTGCTATCTATACTGACATTAATACAGTCAAAGTACACAGTGTGGCAATATTGTTCATAAATTTCTGTAAAGACTCTGATACTGTGTACCACTCAGTGTTGACTCACCACTTTAAAGAGGAAGGACTTTATTATAAAAGCTTAGTCCAATCCCCACAAATACTACGTAAATAAAAAAATAGTAATGTAACCTCTATTACTTTAACTTGTGTATACATTAGATCCAATATTTGGACCTATGTAATTTTCATTATTTACCAACAGAATATTAAAGAATGGTGCACAAATTGTACTGGTTCATTATTGTATATAATTCACCAATTTTGTGTAACCCTGACAAGATGAAGTAGCTAGATCAGGAACTTCATTCAGGATATGGTGATTCTTTAAACTAGATTCAGCACGTTGACCTAGGCAGCAGCCTATGCTCTCGGGAGGGGGAGGGGCAGCCATGCAAAAAAATTAATTACAAAAGAATAAATACGTTTATGCTTAGCAACTGGTGATTTAGGTTCATAGGTTCATAGGTTCATACTAGGCTATCTGCCTGAGGGCATTTATAAGCCTAGCCCATTGTTTTGTGGCTTACGCCACCCCTTTAGTATGGGGAACTATACCCATTATTTTGCTGTGCCTCTGTCGAGCAGTGACACTGAGGTAATTCCTGGGGTATATCTGCGATCTCCCATCCATTGGTCAAGATTTCTCTTGAACAAGGCCAGCGAGGTGCTCTGCCTCACATGTACCGGGATTTTGTTCCACAGCATAGGGAGTCTTTGGGTGATGAATCTATCCCTCCAGCACGTCCTATTAATAGCCGTGTCGAGGTTTAAGTCTCCGCCCTTGTGGCTCTGATGGATCTAGATTTTTGAGGTGAAGCATATTCATCAAATCTGGGTTTGACATGGCCTTGTATGTTAGGCAAAGGTCACCTCTGAGCAAGCGGTAGCGACTGAATAGAGCTGGAGTTCTTTCAGTCGGGCAGCATAGGACAGATTTTTGAGACCCTTTATCCTTTTGGTGAGGAACTTTTGTGGCCTCTCCAGCTGCTGCAAGTGTCGGGTCAGATACATTCCGAATGGGGCATTGTACTCAATCATTGGTCTGATGAGTGATGAGTAAAGGGAGACTATGACCTCCCTTGATCTAGATGAGAATCCCTTCATGATAAGGTGGGCAATGTAGAAGGACTTCCTAACTACTTTAGCTACATGGGTGCCGAATGACAGACTACTATCAACCTGGGTCCCCAGGTCCCTGATAACTTCATGTAGACTGCTTAGCTAGCATTTCCTTTTGGTGTGCATGCTACAGTTCACTTTTCATTGGCTGCTGGCACACACAGAAATTGGTGCAGGATTTAACACATACACTGGAACCTGAAGATAAATTCCTTGTATTGGGAGATTGAGGGTAAATGCCATGTAGTTATTTCACTCAGTTAACTTTCTATTTGTTAGTTAATGGGAAGCACATAGCAAGTAGAACAGCTGAATTTCACATACCTGTGCATGCGTGCGCACGTGTGTGTGTGTGTGTGTGTGTGTGTGTGTGTGTGTGTGTGTGTGTGTGTGTGTGTGTGTGTGTCTGCGCATGTGTGTAGCCTGCTTAGAGAAAGCTGGCTAGTTAATTGATTTGCTCAGAACCAAATCCTGCATCTTAAGTCCAAGAGGCAAGAGCCTTCTTCACACTAACTGCCAGATGCTCATTGTTTTTATTTCTTTTGGTAAATCACTCAGGATTACTGTCAGTAAATGTCAAGTCAGTAGACTTTTACAGTTTTTGAGATTCACAAAATAGATGCTGACACAAAACCCATTCTGTTAAATTTTTAAGTGATTTATAGTAGCCTGCTGTTAATCTGTCTCCAGTTTTGCAGAACATGTCTGATATTGCCTCATATTTATGCCCTATGCTTAAGCAAGTCAGTTAACAAGATAATGGTTTGTGGTAACTGGAAATGTGTGTTAGGCTCCTCAGTTGTCCTCTGCACTGCAAGCCTGGTAACTACCTATGAAATGGAGGAGTTTGTGTGTAAAGGAATGATACCGGTTGTAGTAAACAGGATAATTGTCATCATTCTGTACTGTGTTCTCCAGATGTAAACTTTGGTTTCTCGAACGTTGATGATGACAGTGCTATTATTATCTACAAGTAAATTGGACAGCTTGTAGTCTATGAGTTTAATACTAATATTCTGACTATGAATACATTTGTAATTTAGCTTGTTTTCTGCAGGCCTACAAATGTGAAATGCTCTGCTTGTCGACACTTTGTGCAGATGAGTAAGGCTATGAGCCATTAGGGATAATTCTTACAGCACACAATCTGATTGCATCAGCCTTTATTTGTCTTGTATGTGACTGTGCCATATTACTTCACCAAACAGTGCTCCTGGGCTGCTCCTGAAAAAAAGATACTTGTGTCCAGTGGGCTGTTCCAGGCTATTAGCAAATGCTGTAAACACTTCTCTGTTGAGGTCCTCCATGCATCATATAGATGCTTATTAGTACTTTACTATATGCTATTTGATTATGAATCCCAGCATGTCTCTTGTAGTGTAATGGGTTGCTGGATGCATTGTTTCAAGGGAAAAGAAGTTAGATGTTTCTTATGCTGTCTGTTTTCAATGAGAGAGTGTTTTTCTTTTCTGTTTTGTTTTGGTTTGAAAATATGTTTTTTTTCTTTAAAATTTGAAATGTTTTAAATGCAATCCAAATTTCTGTGATAATTGTAAAAATAAAGATGAAAATAGTATGTACACTGACAGATTTGATAGCATTTATTTGAAATGGGGAAGAGCAACAAAATAAAGGGATATTTGTATGGTTGGAGAGGGCCTGATTCATCAACTTGCATAAGACCCATTTGTCCACAGTCTGACTCTGTTAACCCCGAAGCTGTATACTGTAACACTATAGAATTATTAGCACTTAAAGTAGGTCAGAACTGTGCTGATTGTTGTCAGAGGGGATAGTAATTCTTAATGAAAGAAAAGAGATAGGTAGTTCAAAATGAAATATGACCCCCCCCCCACAAAAAAAAAGCTATATGCTGTAATATTTCTAAGTTTTGTTTGATTTGTAGGTTGTCGAACAAAAGCTGCTGTAGTGTTTATATTGTCTAACTCTTTTGCTTTATCTGTTGTACAAATGAATGAATGAATGAATCCACAAACAGGCCTGGATCGTGTAACATAATCTAAACATGTTTCAGTTTAGTCTAAACATATTACCATTTAATAATATATGTTTACAGCACATTCTTTCAGTCTCCAGCACCTACAATAGGGTTGACATCTGTAAGGTCATAGAGTCTGCATTTTTTGGAATGATGATCAGAAGCATCTGATCTTCAGCATCTGTTATCTAGTCATTGTTGCACATTACTGTGTTACATGACCAGATTCAAACAAGGCTACACAGTCTGTTTCCACCGTGTGCACATTGAAGCAGCTCTAAATGGTGTATAGAGTCATGCACAGCCTCACAGACATGGTAATCACTGTGGCATGCAAATTAAGCAGCTAAACTGTATGCTAATCAACCAATCCAAGATGGAGGAGCTATTCAACAAGCTATAAAGCAACTATATAGACACAGTGCTAGTTTTCTCTGTGAATTCCAAAACATATTGGCATATAGCTAAAGAAAGGAGTCTACAAAGAAACAATGTTAGTAGCTGATGTTGCATTCATTCATGCGTAAGTGCAGCATCCTGAAGTCTATACTCCTGCTGCTTCTAATAGACCAAGGTCAAGAATGAGAAGAGTTTTCAGACCTCAGGTAGCTTATCACAATGTACATGATGTCGAAATTATAGACCACTACAGGGTGGATAGAGACACACTACAGGAGCTCTGCAACTTCTGTCATCCTCAACTCAGTGCCAGGGCAAACCGAGGGGAACCCATCCCATTAGAGACAAAGGTATGTGTAATACTTAGAATCTTAGCTACAGGTACCTTTCAAAGACCAACAGGTAACATGCTGGGGGTGTCACAGGCATAAGCATCCAGGATTCTCCATCAGTTCTTGAATGATATGCTCCAACATGCTAGTGACCACATATATTTTCTCAGTACTCCTCAGGATAGGGCCAGAATTTGCAGGTGTACCACCCTGTAGCACACTACCATGAAGTACTGGATTCCATAGATTGCATCCATATAGAAATTAAGGTACAACCTGTGGAACAGGGAAGGCTTTACATTAATAGAAAGGGCTTCCACTCTGTTAACTCCCAAGTCATGTGTAATGCTAAGGGAATCACCTTGAATGTGTGTGCTGGCAACCCAGGCAGTTATCATAACTCACATATCTGGCACACCTCCCATCTCTATCACATGTTCACTTGGGGGAATATCCCACAGAGTCATTTAGTGAGGGATACAGGTTATGCATTGGAACCATGGCTGATGACACCCATCATAAATGTATACTCACCTGTGGAAGAATGCCATAATGTGGCACATGCTCAAACCAGAAATATCATAGAGTGTGTGTTTTGGCTGCTGAAGTCACAGTTCCAGTGCCTAGATAAATCTGGCGGAACCCTGAAGTACAATCCATAGATATATATTGAAATATTGACATGATGTGCCATGCAACACAACATCATCCTGAGAAAACAGCTTCATCAGGATCAACAAGGGGAAGGAGCACACATCCCACTATCAATGCCAAAGTCACCACAGCCACATGCAAGTGATGAGTCAGAGGGGGAAGCAGCAGATGCTGTGGGTGTTGGCAGATATAGGAGTGCTCAATATGCCCTTGCAGTGGCTAAAAGACAATGCATAGCACACTTACTCACCACCTAAGAGGGCTAAAATCTTTCTGCTATGCACATACATGTAATAACATTTATGCCAGGCAACTGTCACAACCTCTACCTCTCCATGCACTAGCTTCCATCAGACAGAGTCAACCCCGAACTAAAACTGTTGCAACTGCTGGATTTACAAGCATGTCTTGTAATAATATGAATGGCTGGTATATCTTTTTATGTTGTTACTTGGTAAAATAAGCAAGTAAAATGTGGAAGATTTGTATGGAAAGGACTTTAATGTGTGACAGCAGAGACTTATTTGACTTATATGTGTCCATTTTTAAGTAACAGGCCTCAAGCATCTAAGATTCACACAGTCATACCTCTCAAACGTAATGATGACCACTGCATGCCTTCAGTTTATCACCATAAGTTTGTACTGAATTGTAAAGTGGACGATATAAAACCAGAATAGGTGGGGAATCTATACCCCCCACACCTCCCTAACTATATATACTAACTCCAGGATCACACTACAGAGGGGAAATTAGCCCCCCACCCCCCAATGTGGGGAGCTGTGCCCCCACCCCCCAACTATATATACTAATTCCAGAATCGCACTACAGTGGGGAAAAGTGCCCTTTTCCTCTCTGTAGTGCAATCCTGGAGTTAATATATATAATTAGGTGGGGTGTGGGGGCTGGGGTTTATTCTGTTTTTTTATCGTCCACTTTACAATTCAATATGTTTTAATTTAGCATTGTAAGTTTTCAGTATTATGGGTTTCAGTCAAGTGATTTTTCAGTATTTCGAACTTTCAGTCTTATGGCCTCAGTCAAATGAGTTTCAGTCATATGAAATTTCTATCATCTGATAGGAATCCATATATATATATATATATATATATATATATATATATATATATATATACACACACACACACACACACACACACATATAAATATATATATATATATATATCTATATATATATATAAATATATATATATATATATATATATATATATATTAAACAATTTTTCTTAATTACATTTTAGCATATGCAATATGTAGCTGACAAAATGCAAGCATACCTTCTCAGGTTCAATAATCCTCTGTCCATATATATCACAAAATAATAGCCTCTTTTCTGTGTTCTCCACATAAACAAGTCTCTTCACCTTCAGTTTTCCTAACTACATGGTTGCTTTTATGGTGTAGATTCAGGACTGTCAGTATGAAGATACAAATGAGGTGTGGGCTCATTAGAATTGCTGAATACCAAACAATTGGCTCTGTGTAGTAAATGTAAACATAATGCAGGTACTCCCTCGGTGTTTGGTTTTAATGGATTGTAACTGTGAATGATTACTGGTAGGGAGAAGGTAAACACAACAGCAATGCAGACTGCTGTACATCCAGTGAATGCATCATGTTAGACTTAGAAAGTGTTAGATGTAATTTTGTCAAAGTTGGAAATGTAATGAGCAGCACACAATTCCTAGGTTCATCCCATTAACATCCAACCTCCCATTCATTTGTTTGCAATGGCATACTATATTATTGTAATTTAATATCCTCACACTTTTTTATGGATGATGATATTGAGTGGATTGCAGACTGCATGTCTCAGATTACTGGTTAGATAAGAGAAACATGATCAGCAAACACAGAGAAGTAAGACAGAACTGCATATTTAGTGCACTACATCCACAAATAATAAATGTACAAATAACACTTGTATAGTTTCATATTGTTACAGATGATGTTGCAGTTGATTATATGCAGAATGGTTTCATTTCCTTGCTGCAAAGCTGTTTGTGAGGCAAAGAAGGATAAGGCACCTTTACTGAGTTCTGAAAGTTCATTGGATTGAGATTTCAAATCTAGTCCTATGTAGAAATATGTCATGTGTACTAACAAACATTTTGTAGTGTTTATTTCATATATTGCTTTGCTTCACTTGAAGTACTTTTCCCTTTTATTTATATTTCAGTTCCTTCCTGCAAAGTGGTTGTGTGGCAAAGAGGGATAAGGCAACCTTACTGTGTTCTGAAGATTCATTGGAGTGAGTGTTCAAATACAGACTTATGTAGAAATATCTCATGTCCACTAACATTTTGTGATGTGTATGTCATAGATTGCTTTTCCTCATTTCAGCTACATTTCAATTGATAAAACTCACTGAGGCACACCACAGCAATAAGAAGCTGACCTTTTATTTGTCAAAAAGGAAATAAAATAGACTTGTAAAAACAAAGAAATGTTTTAGACCAGTAAGCGCTTTCACATTTCAAAGAATGCTTCATCAGACTATTCAAACAACAACAGACACTGCATAAAAAAACATCATTCAATTAACTATTCAACCAATCTGCATTGCGATCTCATTATGCAGGAATAAACACTAATATGCATAAACCAACCATGTGTTTCATGAAGTCTTTTTGAATATGTATATAAAAATGTTGTTAATAATAATATTAAACTTCTGTTAAAAAGTTGCAAACTGTTAAAAGTACATTTATGCAACTATAGAAACTATTAAAAGTATATATATATATATATATATATATATATATATATATCTTTGGAGCAAAATTTATTAATGAAAAAGGGGGTTACTATAGACTTGCTTCATCTAAATCAAAACCATCGTAATCTCATAACATATATACCAAACTAGTTGATCTGGGATGGCTAACCAGATATGAATAAACTAATAAATATATCCAATATTGACTGATAATATATATATATATATATATATATATATATATATATACAATAAATATCTAAGAAAACATGACACTATGTATAAATACTTATAGAAGAAAATATGGAATATGGAAAAATCTGAATAATAAATAATACCATATAACTAAACAGTGTATACATGACACTTCAATGCTTAAAACCCCTAGCGCTCAGGAAGGGTTTCAAAGAAATTCTGTCATTTAAACCAGGGGCTTTGTCTGCCTGCAGCCTCATGATCCATCGAATTTCTCTTTCTTCAGTTTAGTTCTTGTAATCACCTAACCTAGTATCTTGATGTATCAATTCTATGGCCATAAACTTAAATTTATGTGCCATACCCTTATCTATAACGTGTTTGGCCAGAGCATTATTTTCATCTTCCCTATTAATAGCATCAGTATGTTTTCTTATACATTCTCTAAGAGTTCTATTTGTCATACCACCATAGAAAAGTGTGCACTTTGTGCAAACCGCTAGATAGACTAAATTGTGTGTCCGACAATCTGCATAAAAGTCAAAACAGTATACTTTCCCAGTATCTGGATGGATAAACTTGTTGTTTCTTAATACGAAACAACATTGATTACAAGTCCTACATGAATAGGTCCCTTTCCTTACTGATTCTATCTGCTGTTTCTCTTTTTTTCTCATAACTAAGTAGACGTTTTAAAGATTTGGTATTCTTATATGTGAATTTAGGGGTATCTCCTACTAATTGATGTAGCTTATCATCTATTGTTAAGATGTTCCAGTTTTTCATAAAAATCTCCTTGATTTTCCTATTATTACTAGTGAAAGATATCACAGGCTTATTCAACATCATATGATTCTTTGTTTCTTCAATTAAACTACGGGCATCTTCATTACCATGTTTATATGGTTTTCCCGTTGAATTCCTGCTTACTATACTGTCTTGTAATGCATTTATCATCTCTTCTGATTTATAGCCCCTTTCTTGAAATTCATCATGTAGAACCTCCACAGTTTTTTGAAATTGAGCATCTTGGCTCATGAGTTTGGATGCTATTAGCACTTGACATTTCATGATATTCCTATAAATATGTGTATGGTGCATACTGGTATGGTGCAAAATCAAATTTTTCCTACAGTCTTTTCTAAATAACTGTGTCTGCAAGGAGTCTCCCTCTCTTACTAGCAGAACATCCAAGAATTCTATCTTCTCTACTGACCATTTCCCAACTAGAGACAAAAAACTGGTGGTACTATTAATATATTCAATGAACTCTTGAAGTGTGGCCTCATCGCCTTTCCATAATAGAAAAATATCATCCACAAAATGCTTATATAATAGGATGTTTTCCTGGTATGCGCTCTGTATGATGTAGGTGTATTCCCAGTATGCCATTACTAAATTTGCATTGGAGTTTGCACATGGTGTGCCTGTCGCAACTCCTTTCTGTTGTAAAAAATACTGTTCATCATATACAAAAGCATTATTTTTTAACACAATGTCCATAAGCATAGCACATCTAATCACCATGTTCCTTGGCATACCCTTTTCTATCAAAAGCAACCTCATGTAGTCTACCCCTATGTCATTGGGGATGGAGGTAAATAAAGAATTTACATCTACTGTCACCATGAAACCTATTTCATCATTCTTTGTAGGTGAGGTATATTCAGTAAGGCTCTCAAGAAACTGTTTGGTGTCTTTAATCACTGTGGGTATTTGTTCCACTATCTTCTTTAACTGTTTCTCTAGATATGGGAAAATTGTCTCAGTTAACCATCCCTTACTGGAGACTATCAGTCTCATAGGTGGGTTCTTAATGTCTTTGTGGACTTTGGGTAAGCCCCTGAAAGTTAATACAACCGGTCTCTCAATCAAAAAATATTTATAGAGGTAAAAATCTATGACATAACATAAAAATAAATCATATAATTCATCATGTACACCATTAATCACTCTAACTGTGTAAAGGTCATGTTAAAATATGTTTCCCTATCTTTTAAAAGGGTATCCATCTTTGTCTCATACATCACGGTATCAAGGATAGCAACTTCCCCACCTTTATCAGCTCCTCTAATCACTATATCTTTATTAGATTGTAAGTATTTAAGGGCTAACTGCTCATGATTGTTCAAATTATAAAAAAACAAGTTTTGTTTTATTCTCACTGGTATTATACATTTTAATAAGTCTCTTTCAACAGCTTTCTCAAAAGATTCTATTAACAGATGCATTTGAGGGACAAAAACAGAAGGCTTTTTAAAACCATTAGCTTTGCTATTATCAGTTTTATCAAACATTAGTTTTAAACACAAAAATAAAAGGAAACACTACTATCTGAAGGTCTGACTCGATGAAAAAAACAATATTGTAGAACAAAACGAAGGTGGACCACCACATAAAATAAGTTTATTTTATTTTATGTGGTGGTCCACCTTCGTTTTGTTCTACAAAATTAGTTTTAAACACAAATTTCTAGTAAACAGTTTTAAATCTACTAAATATTCAGTGAAATCAATGTATTTCGCTGGGATGAAAGAAAGGCCTTTATTTAAAAGGCTTCTCTCATATAATGTAAGTACATGGCTGGAAATGTTAATTATTAATTTTGACTCACATGTCTCAAGGTTTTCTTCTGAAACTCGAATCTCTCCTCTGGTAGCTTCCGTTTCTTGGTCCCTGTTGATTGAGACCATGGCGTTCTCTGCTGTACTGGAATGGGCAATGGAAAAGAACACAACCCACTCATAGAGGCCTGAGCAGTCAAAGTGTTTGTGATATTTGGTTCTTTCCTCAGAACATCAACGTTTAGTGCTGGGTGAGTACTGGCAGTCGCTGACTCTAATAATTCCCTCTCAGCATGGCTGCTAGTGTTCCCATTAGCATTAACAACTGTAGCGTTGATGCTTCCTGACTCATCGTTATGTGTACCAAGAGTGCCTGTATTAGATGTCAACCCATCATTGTTTGTTTCTGTCACCATTGGTGTCAAAATCATAGTCGGTTTGTCATTCAATGGACCAGTAGATGCTACTGAGCCATTTCCTCATTGTTTCGTCTGGTTGTCTCTGGCTGCAGTTGTAGCCTGTTGTTGAACTCTGTTCCACGTCTGGTCACGTGGCCACGTAAAGACATTCTCCTTCTGAAAATCAATGAAGTCTCTCTCAAGTTTCTTCCTCTTAGCTTGTAGCAGTTTATTTTCTAAAAGCATCATCGTATTGCTGACATTATGTAGAAACTCTCATTTCACCAGTCAGCATTAATATTTTGAGTTATTCACGTAATTTAGTGGATTCTAACATTAAATCACTCTCTAACACAAGGTACTGTTCAATGAGTAATTTCATGTATCCCATATCCCACACTAGTGTCAAGATTAAGTCACTGCCATTTGCTCAGTAAGTCAGGATAGGTATTGCCAAAACTTGGCATTTTTAAAACATGCAAACCTTGTGGAACTATTTTGAAGCTAATACATGCTTCCATGTGTTTGCATTGCCATTGTGTGTACTTGAGCTTCTCGAGTATCTCTTCCAATTTCCTTGTCAACTGTAGCAAATTAATGTTTCTGTTCATATCGACATTACCTCTCTCATTATTGGTAAGGTCAGTCTTAGACAGTTCAATAAAGGATTGCCTTCTGTATAAATTAATTTCCTAAATGTCATTTCATTGTTCTCACTCACAGTTCCATTAAAAGAGAAACCAAACTTGTGGGTAATATTATCTGTAGTCCCTTCCGCCATGTCTCTTGCTGCACTGATAAACCCAAACAAAACTTCTGTATCAAATCAACCAGCAAGGGCAAGTTGCTTCCGAAAAGCATAAACACAAAGTCCAATTGATAAAACTCACTGATGCACACCATGGCAATAAGAAGCTGACCTTTTATTCGTCAAAAAGGAAATAAAATACACTTGTAAAAACAAAGAAACACTTCAGACCAGTAAGCCCTTTCACATTTCAAAGAATGCTTCATCAGACTATTCAAACACCAACAGACACTGCATATAAAAGCATCATTCAGTTAACTATTCAACCAATCTGCATTATGCCGGAATAGACACTAATATACATAAACCAACCACGTGGTCACATAAATTGATAAAGAAACAAACAATTCATGAAGTCTTTTTGAATATGTATATAAAAATGCTGTTAAAAATAATATTAAAAATTCTGTTAAAAAGTTGTAAACTGTTAAGAGTACATTTATGCAACTATATAAACTATTAAAAGTATATATATATATATATATATATATATATATATATATATATATATATATATATATATATATATATATATAAAATGAAAAAGGGGTTACTATAGGCTTCATCTAAATCAAAACCATCGTAATCTCATAATATATATATACCAAACTAGTTGATCTGGGATGGCTAACTAGATATGATGAAGTGCACAATGGACCTCATATTAAAAAATAATGCTTTTTTATATGATGATCAGTATTTTTTACAGCAGAAAGGAGTTGCAGGCCCTGTCTGGTGTACAGTTCCATACATGTCTGCACCCCATGGCAGTCTGAAACATGTGCCTGGTGGTACCAGTTGTGGTGCTTCTGCCTGGAGCATGATGACCAGTGGCCCTAACATGAGCACCCCGGTACATCTGCCTATGTGGTGCCCTGCCGGACATCCGGCTACACCTGCTGTGACCAGACAGAGTAGGCATAGATACCACACTCTCCTGTGCACTGCCACCAACTGCTAAATGTCCCTCTGCTATGGCCACTGGTGATGGGGTATGTATAGGCACCGTAACTGTGCGAGGTTGGGGTGGCTAAGAGGGGGATGTCAAACAATGGCACAGTTTCAGCCTCTGACAACCTTGCCTGTGCCTCAACAGTACTATCATCATCTGCGGTGTCTGTATGGGCACCAACATCAGATTGCATTGCAGGAGGGACCCTGACCCACCTCGCCACCTGTGGGGGAAAACAAGAAATGCACTTTAAGACCTGTACAGCATTGCATAACAGTACACACACACACACACACACACACACACACACACACACACACACACACACACACACTGACATTCCACCTTAATACCTACCTGTCCCTGAGTTTAGAGACAGTCCCACGTTTATTTGCATATGTTCCCCTTCCTGCATTACACTTGGTAACATGCACACATTAATACCACTTATTAATGTATCATTCCTCTAAATGCCTAGACGAGTGATCATGACACAAGACCTGTTACTCCATTACCTCCTTGACTTGAGTGGAGTAAGTTTTACATGGCCTCACTTCTGTCATCCAGTGTTCACTCTGTGTATGTCCGGACATCGAGAGCATGGCCCCTATATGTTAGGGGCTACTGTGTTCATTCTATAATGTCACACACTGGAGTGTCATATGTAACTATTGCTCATTACATGCCAGATCTACTGCTCAATCAACTTATCATGTGAACAACAGTAATATATGGATACACTCCCTGGTGAGTCTAGTAATTCCCCACTGCATCTATAGTGCTGCATATGTGGGTAGTCATTCACCTTTCTGCTGATTGCAATATTAAGGGTATACCTGGTGTCTACTTTCCCTCCCAATGCATGTTCCATCCTACAGACCTTATTATACTATTAGTTGTCCTGTGATTACATAACAGACAAATACTCCTGGTGTCTCATGTGTCAATCCATGTCCATGTACTGCATGATTCCAAAGGGAAGGCATGCCATATGAACAATCCCACAATCACACATGTGCATACATGGACACCCACATAAACACACACACACATGCACACACACACATCCTACATGCATCAACCCCCCACCACTCCACCAGATTGCACTTACAGACAAAATAATCCCCCCAACACACACACACACACACACACACACACACACACACACACACACACACACACACACACACACACACACACACACACCTACAGGTGAGGTTGCACAACAATGGTACTTACAGCCTTCCCATTACCCATCTGTCAACATGCATAACATATGGCACTCAAAAGCATGCAGTGCAGCTATAGGCAATCCATGCTAGCAACAGTATACATGTGTGTGATGCATGGGCTGTGTTAGTAGGTGATGCCCCTTCCCCTGGAAACACTGCACCCATGTACACAGTATTGCTGTGCACCTGTTCTGCACCCTGCCATGTACTGTGCACCAATCCTCACAGGTGTACGAACCATTGTTGAATGTGTATTACTGTGTCAGTTATGTCTGCTGTAATGCTCACAGCCCTTATGTGTTTGAGTGACACATACCTGGGATCATATGTGGACAGATGTCATTTGTAAATGCTTGATGTGTAGTTTACAGATCTCAACATCAGCGGTGCATGTATGACCAGTACAATACTATTACACTGACAACTGTAAAACCTTACCATGGCTATGAGGAGTGTACACACCCTTATTGATATGACACACTCTTCCTTGATATGCCATGGGACTACATCAACACATATATTAACATTACATTAGCCTGATATGTGACATATTTCCTGTACATTCACATGCAGTGTCTAAGAAATGTGTTAGGTGTACAGATGCTGACTGCGATGCATACACTTTGTGGGTCCATATGTGTGCACGCCCTTATCATGACGGTTTGTTGCACCTATTGTAATGTGTACTACAGCATTCACTATTCCTAGCAGGGGTATATTAGCATGGGACATCTGCACTTGCCAGTATATGGTCAGTCTGCCCTACACATGTTCCCCAACTCTGCATGATTGCAATGTCTACTCATGTGCACATCCCTTGGAGTTTACACACTGCCGTCACTATTGCTGTGGAGTCAGGGTTACATCTGCCACAGTTCCTGAACCTGACTGTGTGCAGATATAGCCATTTTTAGCATCCTGCTGCAGTGCACTGGTGTGTCATGATGACACACCCTCCCCACCTTCAGCCTTTTTGCAGATGCTTGACAACTATGGCCTACACATGTGTGTCAGTTTGCAATGTTCCAAACACTGAATACCATGTGCAACAGCCTAGTCCCCGCTAATGACTGGCAAACATACAGATGTACACTGGCACTGGCACAGTACAGATGGGGTTGGTGGGCCTGAGGTGGGGTTAGGCATTGGTTATGCAGTACCTGATTCATACATAATACTGTCTGTAGGTTTCCAGCATGGTCATGGTACACCAGTACACATTGCAATGCATGACTGTTGGGGGCCTCTTCTGTTATGCATACACTACCTGTAGAGGGGCCTGGCTGATGTTTGCTGTGGTACAACTGTCACATCAGTTTACCCTAACCTATAGGCCACGTGCTTGCAGATTCCAGACAATTGCTGACACAGGTACCACACAGCCAGTACTTGCTGGACATTCCTCCTACCACTCAGTATTGTGGCATGTTAGTTGCCAGCCTCCATGACCAGCTTAATACATGTGACAGCATTTGTCTTGGGTGGCCATCTATGTCCTACATCATTTCTGTCCCATACATATTTGCCACATACATGACTGTCTGCACTGTTTGCATGGTATATGCAATGGTGAGGTATGGCTACATGTGCAGCTCATGGGTGCTACCTGTTGGGTATGGGGCCCATGCCAATTCATGTATGATGTGTGCAAGCCATGCCTGCCTCTGTTGCAGGTCAGTGTGAACATTTGATGGCCAAACGTCTTGGACAGCTGACCTCTACGTGGTGTGTCATTGGGGATGTGTACTTGCTGAATGGTGACAAATGCATGCAGGCAGTACCTCAACAGCTGCCCCCACTATATTTTCTCTTGAGTGTGTGCACACATATGCTACCAGTGTTTGTGAAGGTATGTATTCCCCATATTTGCTGTCCTAACCTACGGTTCCATATTACACACTCAGTGCTCATGTTGGAACCGCATTGCAGGTGTTAAGGGATGTGGAACACAGTATTATGATATGCCATAGTGTTGAACTGTAACAGTTGCCATTGTAAAACTAGTATATACGCTATTGTAGCACTGTATAATGGTGATGTTTCACACATGTCCCTACTGTAGGCCATGTGTCCCACCATTATGTTCATCCCTGTGGACACATTTCACAATGACAGAATGTTAGTTATCTTGCAGGGGTCTGACATAACCTTCAGATACCCCATCATGGTCATCACTGTGATGCAGTGCAGTTAACAGCAACAATATGTGAACATGTATGGCATGCATTATGGGTAGGTGTGTGAGATGTGTGCATGGAATATACCATAGCCATTAAATGCCCGGTGTATTGGCAAGCATGAACATAAACCATACTCCGGCTACAGACTGCTACCTTGGTGGTATACCAGAGGGACCTACATAAGAGTGTGAGAAATGTGATGTCACTGACCACAGCGGTGGCATTGCTACAGGGTGGGTGCAGCATTACAGTACATCAACAGTACAAATCCACAATACTACAGCTTATGCACATCTGCTTATTACTACTATGCAGCCTTGGTCTTTTGTCGTAATTTAGCATTGAAACAGATTTTTGGAGGGAATGAAGTGAGTGTTCATGCGTTAAGACAGCCAAGCAGTTTTGTCCCCCCCTTTTCACCAGCTATGAATTTATTTATTAATGCATGCGAACAAGATCTGATACGATATTTTCAGATGGAGACACATAGTAAGTTTTATAATCTAACATCTACACAAAGGAAAGCATTATATAATCTTGGTAACAAAGCAGACCTAACCATTAGAATGGCAGACAAGGGGGGTGCTGTAGTAGTCTTAGACACCCCTTGGTATGACCGTAAGTTGCGAGAGTTACTACAGGATGACAACACATATATTGCGATAAACTCTTTGGGTGTGAAAGGAGTGATAGATAGGGTACACAACGGTTTACATCAGTTTCTGCATAGCAATCTGATAGGTGATGATCTATTTAAATTTCTATGGATAGATAAACCAGTGACACATGTATTTAAAGCTCTTCCAAAAATACACAAGTCAGAGACTGACCCACCCCTCAGACCTATAGTGTCAGGAAGGAGGTGGGTGACGGAAAACATCTCCATTTGGTTGGAGAGCGCGTTGAGACCCTATTTAAGTAAATTGGATAATGTTTTAAAAGACACAGGTCATTTTTTGAAGTCTTTAGGGGCTTATACAGGTGCTTTTGATGATAGGTTACTTATGGTAACCATGGACATACAGAGTTTGTTTACTCTTATAGGAAATGGATATGGCATAAATGCCGTTTCAGAGTTGTTGCATGAACTGGTGCTACTACACGGAAGATAGAAGCCATAGTGGGTTTGCTTAGTCTGGTGTTGGAGAATAATGTCTTTTTTGGATTGGAACAAGTGTATAGGCAAGCACAGGGGGTAGCCATGGGCACCCCCTGTGCCAACACATATGCAAACCTTGTTCTGTCTTATTGGGAAAGAAACAAGGTGTTGAACAACTTGATGTGGAAAGACTATATCATACTGTATATGCGTTTTGTAGATGATATTTTTATTCTTTGGAGAGGCAATGATAGTTCCTTAGCGGATTTTGTATCATACCTACACACCACCACCTCTTTTCTGAAATTTACTGTTCACAGTTCATGTGCACAGGTTGATTTTCTGGATGTTAGGGTATGCTTGACTCAGGAAGGCTTTTCATCTGGTTTATACAGAAAAGAATGTTGGAAAAACACTCTGCTTTCCTATGACAGCATGCATCCACGACACATTTTTTCCAACATAGTGCAGGGGCAAGTAGCCAGTATTTCCAGAATTAGCAAGGAAGCTGACATGTTTGAACAAGAGGTTGATACTCTGAAGGAATGTTTTTACACCAGGGGTTACAATAGACAGGTGGTTAATAAAAAGGTGGATATTAGCAAAAGGTACAGGAAGGATAGGTATAAACCATGGCTAGGGAACACATTGACCCACACAGATGGTGGATACAAAAGAATGGTTAATAATGATTTTAGGCTAATGTTGACTTATGGCAGCAATGTTGGTGATATATGTAAACTCATTCAAGGGAATTGGAACATCTTGACTAGTGATATGAGTTTGAAAAACATCATTGGTGATAAACCTAGTTTTAGTTATAAAAGGAATAGAAATTTGAAGGAACTGTTGTGCAATGATACCAGATCGACCAATAATGCTAGTTTACCCACAAATAAACAGGGTACTTTCCCTTGTGGGTCCTGCAAAGCCTGTAACCATATAGACAAAAGTAGTGTCTTTATACATCCGGTCACAGGAAGGACATTCAATCTGAAAGGGAGAGCCACCTGTAGAACCACTAATGTGGTTTATTTGGCAGAGTGTCATTCCTGCACCAGTTTTTATGTAGGCAAGACTAACTGTATGTTTAAGGTCAGGATCCTACAGCACCTCTCTTCTATTAGGAATCGGGATACGCACAATGCACTATTTAGACACCTGGAAGCCCATCCTTTACATGGTTTTAAATTCAGAGTGATAGTGAATGTGAGACTGAGTAAAAGAGGGGGTGACATTAAACAGCTGACTGAACTAGCTGAATCAAAATGGATTGTTGAACTTATGGCACATAGGAGTCCTGGGCTCAATGAAGTCATTCCCATGAAACCCGCCCTTAAAAATAGGCGGGTTTTTCATTGATTTTTAACTGAATTTCATTGGTTAACATGTATTTTAAATTGTTTGGACTATGTGAGAAGCTTTATCTGATGAAGGGCAGAGGCCCGAAAGCACTCATCTTTTATGTGTATGGTGTTTTAAATAAATAGAAGGTGTTTGACTCCAGCAGTGTTCAGTCTTTTGTGACTTTTGGATTTTCGTTTTCACTTCATCTGACTGAACTTTGGTGAGGCACTGAACATTGTTTGTGACTACTATGCAGCAACAGAGGTTCCCTATTAAAAGACAGAAGACGCATTCTTTCGAATGCATCTTGGTCGAACTCAAAAGCCTGAAATGGCAAAATATCGAAGCAGCTTTTAAGCGAATTATTTCCCAGGGAAAGAATTTGCTTGGCCACTTCGTTACTTTGCCATTTTTGGCACTGTAGTGCGGTCATGGAGCTGGCATATTTAAGTAGTGGGGGTGTGGGGCACACAGCCCCCCACATTGGGGGGTGTTCGGGGTGAAGCCCCCCACTTAACGTAATGTTTAAAGTATGTTGTTTTGTTTTAGGTTGTTGTTGGAACAGCTGTTCTTACAGTTTGAAATTGTAAGCTTTCGGTTACATAGGGTTGATTAATCACCGTTCACTTTTTTAAGCACTCGGTGATCTAATATAGACCCAGCAATAGACTATATATATGACATCTCACATATGCATGATCTACTTGTACAGATGTAGATGCATACACAACAGTGGTCTACTGATGTGCCCTGTGGCCTTACCTGCATGCTCCTCAGCTGGTGTGTGCGTAGCACCCACCTCCACAATGGTCTCTGCAACTTGGGTGTGTGGGCAGGCAGGTGCCATGAGGCTGGTGAGGAGCTCTTCAAAACGTGTCAGGGGGGATGGTTGGCACAACCCCCTCTGTTGTGAGGTGATCCCGTGGACTGCAGCAGCATACCAACGGGCATTGCGAAGCAGGTCACTACAATGATGCCAGACCTGCTCATAACTGTGGTTATTCAGGCCGACATCATTGACACTGTGGACTAGATAGTTCCACAAGGCAGTCCTCTCCTGCTACTCATGGGCTGTCCTGCTGAACAGAACCGGATAGTGCTGTATAAGGTGGTTCAAAATAACCTCATTTTCTGCCGCTGAATACCCTGGTAAACGGCCGTGGGACATTTTGCCCGAAAGACATAAAGATGGAAACAGATCTGTGCAACTCATACAGCAAGGTTACCATAGTTCTTAATACACATCTCTGTCTCCCACCCACCATATCAGTGACAAGAAACTGTTCACACAACTCAGTAGGTATGGCTACAGCTTACCTACCATTGGGACATATATTGTATTGTACCATGCTTTGTGCTATGTGTTTGTAGCCATGTTCCCTGTGGGGACACTATCATTGCTGGTCTGTTATGGACTATTTCCCCTGTATGCCATTGTCAGGGCCACTATGGTTCCATATATGCATGTGGTATGCTTGCTATGTGATTGCTGCACATCTGTCATTCTGTGTTATTGGGGATATCTATGCAAGCCATTGGACATGTTCTGGGATTGAGTGGACTATTACTACCCACATATGTTCTATAACAGTCACACAATAGCATGTTTAGGGAATAGTTTCCAGCAGAACCACCTCTCCACCTCATCTGGCAATGTTACCAGGCCACATCACATGTGGGACCCACCCTGGGGCCTCCTCATCTACTGGTCCTGCACTACCTTTAGGTGGAACCACCTCAGGTGATGGTGCCCCACCCGGGGGCACACACAGACATGATCCTGTCATCCGAGGTCATGTCCAGGGTCTGTTCCATAGGGGGATCCACAGAAACTTGTGGGATGTGCTACAGCAACTTGAGGACCCCAATACACAACCATAGGTTCCACATGCTCCTCCTGCTCAGTCTTCAGGCCAAGCACCTTCAGGAACATGAAACTGCTGTTGTGAGTAGCAATGGAGGGGCCCTATTCCAATTGTTTCCATATGGGGGCTCATGGGGCTTCCACATTGCAGACCACACACACCATCCAGGGTGTTTACCCATCACTTGTGTCATATACTACCACTGTAGGCTGTCCTCTATATCTACCAACCTGAACCACCTCCACAAATATACCTGCTGTCCTTCCCTATATTCCCATTCCCTACTTCACAGACAAGAGCAATATGGTCCCAGCAAGGGGTTCACGTTTGACATAACCGTCCATGTTACACACACTTACACCTGTATATATCTGTGTGTATTGCTATGTGTGATGTTCCCTCACACATAGCATGCAGCACTGTGGTGGTAATATAGGGGACATGTATTTACATACATATGTGTGTGTGTGTTTTTGTATATATGTAGACATACACACACACACACACACACACACATATATATATATATATATATATATATATATATATATATATATATATAATATATATATATATATGTAGATATATTTTATGTTGGATATATATATATATATATATATATGTGTGTGTGTGTGTGTGTGTGTGTGTGTGTGTGTGTCTACATATGGGTATCTGTATATTTGTAGACATACATATGTATATACATATATATGGGGTACATTCAGAC
>NC_056736.1:180383694-180496194 GCF_019279795.1 Protopterus annectens
ACACTATATCTTTCCTAAACTCTTGGATACCAGAGGTTCTAAATCTTAAAGAAGGTTTTTCCTTTGGAATAGAAAGGGCCCATCGTGTTCTGGGGAATAGAACTTCAGCAACAACTTCATCAACATCCATCATACCACCAAGATCAATTATAGTAAAAGTCTTATCTTTTATGGATAAAGAACTGGTGTTAAAAACAGCTTGGAGGAAAAGTCCTATAAAATATAACCAGAACACAATAAGATTTGACAATGACTACTCCACTAAAGTGCTGGAACAGAGAAAAAAGGTATGGCTTCTAACAAAAACTCTAAAACAGAATAATATTAAAATTCAAATATCCTTTCCTGCAAAAATTAAAATAATGCACCTAAGTGAGATGATAACCTTCAACACTCTGGAAGAAGCAGTGCATTTCATTCGAAACATTAACATTATATAAATTTCTGAAGATATGGAATGGGCATCCCCATCCCTGAAGAGAACCACTAACAAAAATGGCTGGACTGATGTCAAAAAAAGAAACAGAAAACTGAATCCAAAGTACCAACTTCTATGAAATCTCTCAAAATGTCAACTGCAACCTAACTATTAAAAGCATCTAAATGGTCTCACTATGTATTAATACCTTTAATCTCATGCAGTTATTCATAACATATATATATATATATATATATATATATATATATATATATATATATATATTTGTATATATATATATATATATATATATATATATATATATATATATATATATACATACAAGAAAGGGTATGTTTCCTATAACTATTTATACATGTCATCCTATTAAGTTTCTCTTCTTCTCTTTGTTTTAATAAATAAATGTAAAAAAAAAAAATTACTACTTAATATAGCTGTTTATTTAATCTAGTAATATCAAAGTTAAATCATTATGTTTTATAACTATGTTTTTCAGCCTACTAGTGTCATGTCTATTATTTAATTAATTAATTTTCCTTTTATTAAAATGTTTATTGTTATTTTCAGTCTGAGTCTCATATAGTAGCACTTATAGCCTTTTTAGACTATATTAATGAAATGTTCCTCGTAGCTACGTAACGTTCTCATTTTTAAATGGAGAAACGCTATTGAGATCTGTCAGTTAAAATTAAAGTAACAAGAAGGTATTTCCTCATTGCTGATGTGAATGAGGATGTTAAGAAAGAGACTCATTTCGAGTTGCAGTTATTACATGTAGTAAATTGTCTATAATATAAAACTGGAGTTTACCTTGCTTATCATTTAGTAATGATAGAGTAAATATATATATATGCTTTATTTGATTGGCTTTGATTGTTCCAAACTGGTGTGTGGTTGTAAGTCTAGGTGCGTGTAAAACAGTTATTTTTCTTTTTTTTTCTCTATTTTTGTTTTTACATTTTAAATATGCTACCTAAATTTCATTCCATGTTAAAATGTTAGATTGATTAGTAACTAACATACTCTGATCGGGAACAGTATAGAATTATTTGAATTAAGTGGAAATGCATGTCCTTCCTTTGGACGATGCATTAGAGTAATGTATGGAAGAGGTGATCTAACGAACTGCAAATACACACAGACTACACATTAATTTATATTCATTACAGCATTAAAACATTAACTTCCTTCCCTGGCATAAATGACAATTATTGCATACCTATTTATTTTGACCTTTGTTATACTGCCCACAGCCTATTGCATAATATATACATTGCCGTCATTAATAATTAGCTGGTGTCTTCGCAATGGCCTTAAACAGTGTGTATGCTTCTGGAGAGTATTGTAATCATCGCTGTTGGTATTATGATGAAAGACATTTTTTTTTGCTTCTTGCCTCAGATGCACTGACGAAGAAAGGTTGTACACCAGGGTTATGTCCTATGTGAAATCTTGTCCGGTCTGTCATTGTGTGCTTCCTGCAAGTACTGGAACTGTTGTTGCAGCTAGAGGAAAAAAATTGTTACTGAAAGTAGGGTTTGGGTTTCTTAGATGGCTGCATTACTGAAATAGTTGTTACTTGGAATGGCTTGACAATTGTTCCTATTTCAGGAAGTTGTCTGACAGTGGAGTGATTTTCTGGGCAGGGTTTGTTGAAGTATATGGCAATCTATACTTATTGGGGATAATTGGTGGGATTTCTCTGTGGAATAGAGGCCGGGAATTGTTGTAATTCTGGTGATGTACTGCTTTGCCTTCTGAATTGATAATGAATGGTGTGGTTTTTGTTGGTTGTAGTTGCAGATTATGTGGAACTAATGTACATTTGTGTCAGGTCAGAATGGAGAAGCACTGCCAGTCGAGTGAATTGGTGTTGTTTGAGGTCAGATAGTATGTAGAGAGTGGGGTTAAAGGTGCAATGGACATGATGTGAGCTGACCCTGGTGTCTTTGGGTCAGGGGTGGTGTGCTCCTTGCGATGGAGAGTGTCAGTGTTTTGAGCCATTTTTTTTCCACTTTCTTTCTCTCTTCGATTTTCACGGCAGTTGTTTGAGCGAGAAATAAGTGCTCGTGAAGTTTTATAAAAGTCTATTTAGACTGTAGTTTGCACAAGCTAGGGAAAACGTTTTCTCCTATCTTTACAATTGTAGAGTAGTTTAATGTTGTCATAACAATGAGTAGATAAGGTTTTGATTGGCTGTTGGCATACTCGTACCCTACAGAAGCACGTTTACAACACACTTCGGGAAACAAGCTAGATTTCCCTTATCTAGTTATACCCCGTACAAGAGAATATCCAATTAAATCTGATTGTTGTTTGAACCATATTTTAACAAAACCATTATTAAAGTAAACCAAGCAGCTAAAATGATATAAGTACCTGATCAATACATTTATAGAAACTACTATGCTTTACACCACTTAGATAATTTAAACATATCCATTTTTTGACTGCCTTTCTAAAGCATTACTATAACTATTAGCTGAAATATAATAAAAATTAAGCCTATATTCAGATTATAAGGTAATTATACAGTCTCTTTTAAATCTGATAAATAATTCTTGAAAACATATGCTTATATATTATAAGATGTGATATTCTTTTTTAATTTATGTTATTGCTTACAAGCCTTGTGATTAAGGATTAAAGTGTCTGTGTGTTTAAACAAGTGAATTCATATCCAGTATAGAAAGATATGTTGATACAACGAGCTGAATAAGTTAATATTTAGTATAATTCAACTGCATTTGTTTTCTATGTTTAGATGGTAATGATATAGTAGTTAATTCATATTAAACAATGCCTTCTACAACCAAATGTTTTTAAATCACAATAATAGTTGTTTATTAGACTTCTTGATTATTTACAGTATATATGGAGCTCAAAGGAATGGGAAAAGGAAGTTAGAGTGATAGTTCACCAGATGTTTCAATCTGTTGGACTAGGAATGTATTCCATTCCATGGTGGGTAGGAATTAATGAGCTAACTACTTTAACTTTGGTATTTATTTTAGTTTTTAAATTGTTCATTATTTTTACCAAGCCTGATGTATACTTATTGAGTACCTTAGTGATAACATGCTTCACTGAGATAATTGATTATGTACTAATCAGTAATACTTTATTTTTTAAGGAGTGGATGATTTCAGGTAAAGTCAATGACACCTTTAAATATTTCCTCAAAATAATTTGATATGGACCTTTCTATATTATCATTAAACATTAATGGTCTAAATAGTCCAAATAAAAGATCTAACTTACTAAGATATCTAAACTTAAATAGATCACAAATATTTTTTTTACAGGAAACACATTTCAAGAGCAATGATAATTTCACATGGAACCCAAGTGAGTTCAAGACCTTAGCATGTTCCAATTTTAAAACAAAGAAGAGAGGGATAATAATTCTATGGAGAAACAATTTATTAAATCCTGAAATAATACATAAATATATAGACAATGAGGGCCTTATAGCTATAGTCATTCTGAAGTTTAGTAACAGGTTGTGGACATTAGTAAACCTATATTGGTTTCCGGTATTGGGATAGGGACAGTCAAAAAGCATTTAGATCAAATTACAAGCATATTTAAAGGTAATTTAATAATAGGGGGGACACATATTTAAAGGTAATTTAATAATAGGGGGGACTTTAATTGTATTACAGATATGTCTGAAACTACTAATAAAAAATCTCCACGTCTAACAGCTACTGCAAAATTACTAAAAAATGGATGAATCCTTAAAACTAAAAGATACCTTTAATGTTATAGATAGTAATTCCTTGCTATTCTCCCATCAAGATTATAGATATGGTACCCAAACCAGAATTGATAAGATATATATTTCCCAGGATCTTCAAACAAAAATTACTTCCTTTACAATAATTCCTTACCCCCTCTCAGATCATAATTCTCTAGTTCTAAAAGTGCAAATACATTTTAAAACACTTGCTTTTCTTACTAGAATGCTTTCATATATTATAAAAATTAAAGAATTTAAGCAATGGTTAGTGAATGAACTCAATTTCTTTGTAGATGTAAACTACAACTCAGAAGAGAATATAGTAATGGTATGGGATTCATTAAAAGCTTATATCTATGGAAAAATTGTTGCTTGGTATAAAAATAAAATCAAGGAATGGGAATCAGAACTTCAAGAACTACAAAGGAAGCTCACATTATTTAAATCTAAAAAAATCTCCTAATTTATTAGAGAATAAGAAGACAATAGAAGACTTAAATAAAAGATATATTGAAATCTTAAATCACAAAACTAATTTAGCCATGGAGAGGTTAAAAATAAATTCTTATACCACCTCTCCAAAACCCTTACATAACTTATCTGTTAAAGTTAAAATGCAATCTAAAGCTAATACTATTGTTAATATACTACATGAAGAAAAAGGTAAGAACGTTTCGGAAATAGGAGATATTCTAGATGCTTTCAAGTGTCATTTCAAAAATCATTTTAAAAATAACAATAATTTGCCAGAACAACCCTTTTAGAAAATGTGTTTTCAAATATTAAACCAATCCCTGAAAGTTTAAAAAATGAATAACAAAAATCCATTATGCACAACGAAGTCATAGATACAATCAAAGAAAGTAAAACTAGTAAATCTCATGGAATGGATGGCTTAATCACAGAAATTTACAAACTATTCCCCAAAAATATAACCTTATTACTACATAAAACATTTATTGAAATTCAAACTCATGCATTAATTCCTCCTTCATGGAGATACTCCTTAACCATACCCATTTTAAAAGAAAACAAGGATGATAGTCAATGCAGCTCATATAGGACAATTTCTTTATTAAATAATGATTATAAAATATTTATGTCTATATTGGTTAAAAAAATAAAAAAATCATATGAATGAAATTATCAACTATGACCAAACTGGGTTTATTCAAAATAGACATCCACATGATAACATTAAAATAATATTGACATTAATTGATTATTTAAACAAAGAAAATATAGAAACCTTAATAATTGGACTAGATATTGAGGAAGCTTTTGATTCCTTGAACTGGGATTATTTAATTAAAATCTTAGAAGCTTATAAATTTCCCATCTCCTTCATTAGATTTATTAAAAAGGTTTATGAAAACAATTTAACCTATGTTAAATTAGGACCCTTTACCTCAGAAGCTATACAAGTTACGAGAGGTACTAAAGAAGGATGCCCTATGTCACCCATTTTATTTGCATTAGCTATAGAACTACTGGCAATATTAATATGAAATAATCCAAAGATAAAAGGAATACATATATTTGGTCAATATAACTCCAAGATCATGCTCTTTGCTGATGACATACTTAGTACACTATTGAATTCAAAAGAAACATTAGTTGAATTAGATAATCTGATAAAGAAATTTCATAAGATCTCAGGACTCCGATTTAATAAACAAAAGTCTAAATACTTATTATTAAATAAAAAAAGGATTTTCAAATAGATAAGAATCATATCATAGGAGAACATGTCTCAACAATAAAATACTTAGGACAGACTTCTGTAAAAATAGTCAAGATATATTGAATATTAATTATAGAAGCATCATAGCTACAATAGACTCTCTAGTGGGTAAATATAATAAGTTATTTATAGTTTTTGAAGATATTTTACAGTTAATTAAAATTATTCTTCTCCCTAAATTTTTGCATGTTGTACAAATCACTTTGTTAATTCCTGAGAAAACTCACCTTAAGAAAATAACATCAATATTCCTAAGATTTCTGTGGTTTCCTAAAAGAAACAAAATTGCATATACCCATCATATCAGACAATGGGACCAGGGAGGAATAAATTTCCCAGAAATTGAATCTTATATAAGAGCAACCTTACTTAAAACTGTGGTTGAATAGATCAATCCAAATTATATGTCTAATTGGAAATTGTTACATACAACTGTAATAATAAAGGAAAATAATTTACTTAAAAATTCTACTTTTCTAGACAAGGACAATATATTATTGTATTCACTGGCCTTAAATTATCAATACAATGTAACTAAACTAACTAGGACAAATTTAATAAAGCATTTATTTGACTATTTTAGGAAATTTATAAACATGAATATGGATTTAAAGCTTTGGTTTGCAGCATTAATTCCCTTCAGCATTACTAAAAACTTTCCAGATAGAATTCATAGAGATATATTCCTCTCTTGGGAACAGAAAAATCTAATCTGTTGGTTACACTGTCTAAAAAAATCAGCAAGTATGGGATTTACAATATATGATGTCAACTTACAAAGTGAATACTCATGAATGGTTAATGCTTCAGAATATATTGACAAGGATCTATGTAGGATAATAAATAATTCTTTTTTTTCAAATACACCAAATTTTATATCCAGACTGTTTGAAATTTTATATAATAATAAGAAATTGCAAAATGGTACTTCATATTTATATAATCTAATAAAAAAATTACAAAATACAACCTAAACCAGCATATTGGCAATATATTACTAAAGGATATATGATTCAGTTAACCTCAGAAAATAAATCTAATTTACTTTTCTCAGTAAAATTAACTTCTTGTTCTCATTATTGGAGAATATTTACCTGGAAATTCCTTCATATATCCTTTCTAACCCCTGATAAAGTCTCAAAAATCAATCCTTCTAATGATGGGTTATGTTGGAGATGTCAACAGTATAATAAAGCTGATTGGTCTCACATTTTCTACGATTGTATAAAAATTAAACCCTTTTGGGAAAGTATTGACAATTTCTTGCAGGCAATTTATACAGATACTTTTGTCATGACCAAGGCTTTGTTATTAATGAATATAACTGATAACGCTTATTCCTCAAGTAAGACTGACCTTCATTTACTTTGGATTATACTAGCTGTAGCTAGGAAATGCATAAGAAAGAGATGGAATTCTACCACAGCTCCTAGCAAGGAAGATTTCATATGTCTATTGAAGAGGACAGCCTTAATGGAAATAAAAAACAAAGAATTAAGACTGTTTCCTAGACCATTAACTAAAACCCCTTGGAAAAAAGTTCTAATTGTGATTGATATTTTGCAAATGGATCTAACCTCCTCATGAAGCAAGTACTATTTAACTTTAATTAAACTATATCTATGTAATTTGTTATCACGCAAGTGTTAAGATGTCAGGCTAAATGTAAATTTGTATATAGTTAATAATTATCTAACTTGATTATAAACCATGATAAGCTTTCATTTATTGTTTATGGCAAATTTAAAATAAAAATCATCTGAGTAAAAAAAAAAAATAATTGCGACACACGGCCCTCAAGCTGGAGTAGTAGTTCTCCAACCTCCCTGAGGAGCTCACTACGCACCACGACCCAGACCTGGCGATGGGTGACAGGTTCCTGTCCAAACACACTCCCAGGGGAGGGCCAGCCCCATCTCCTGAGGTGGCTCCACCTGAAGGTGGTGCAGGACCAATGGATGAGGAGGTCCTGGGTTGGGCCCCAGATGTGCTGGTGCCCGATGCCATGGCCAGCTGAGGTCTGACAGGTGGGTCTGCTGGGACCTGCCTTACCAAACGTGCTATGGTGTTTAAATTTTATCAACATATGTGGGTTAGTAATAGTCAACAAATTTCAGGATTAGGTATAACAGCATGCATAGATATTCCCATTAACCCAAACACCAGATATGGAAAGTTGCATAGCAAACAGAACACATGCATATATGGGACCACATTGGTCATTACGACAGCATGCAGGTACATTGATGGCAACATGCCACCAATGTGGGAGTATTTCAACATAGAACATGCATAAGAAACAAATGTAAATAATTATCAAACAATAGGACATATGTCCCAACAGTAGAGTTAATTCAGCACATACCAGTTGAGTTGTGTATTTAGTTTATTGTTGCAGATATGGTGGGGGGGAGAAAGATGTCAATTAACAACTAGTATCATCCTGTAGTTCACATTACATTCCTAGTCAGTGCTGTGATCTGTACCTTACAGGTATTAGTAAACTACCCTATTGCCTTAGTTTGGATAGTGGTATGTCTGACGACAACTATATACGTGAACTGAGTTTTACCTGCAGTATACACCTCTTACCTGATATACCTGTGGTGGTAATTGTTTTTTTAACACTACCTAACTGTTTCTACACATACTCCCAGATTCCAGGTTGATGTTATGCACATACCTGTCCATCTCTTTTTGCACACACTCTGGGCATGTCTTCACCACATGCAGGTGAACCGGGACATATTTGACTATTGCCCTCTTAAATATTTAGTGACATATACAATGACAGGTTTGTTTTATTTGACATTTTCCAAATATGTACAGGTCTAACAGTCAGTTATATGACATGAAATGCTGCCTACATGTCAGAAATTAGCACACTGATATGGCAGGAGGACAGGGTAACACCCAGCAGATATGGGCCAAATAACTAGACATTCTAGACATTTCTGTACACTTGCGGGGTATGATTCTGCATACAGCTTACTACCACATTCAGGATTCAAACCATGGCTGTGTATGCTAAAAATAAAACACTGTCTATCACAGTTGAGTGTGCTATATAGATATTGCTGTGCATTTCTTGTCTGATTTCTGTCTATAATTCTCCTGTGGTTTTACATTGTGATCTTGTAATTACAACACTCATACAAGATTTCCTAGACAGTTGTATTATGTAGTACAGTGTGGGTGACAGTGATGAGTAATACCTTATTATTCTTAGCAACTGCAACACTAACAATGCCATACAATACCAGAGTAAACAGTACAAGTACAGGATATCAATCTTTTATTTATAGGCACAGTGTTCATTTCTGAGAGACCTGTGGGAGTGATGTTTGTTAGCAGTACCTGCATGTTGTCACACAAATTACCAGTTTCCACATTAGTATTATGCACATACGTCTCACTTTGTTACTGTACACACTCTGGTCAGAGCTTGACAACATGGGACTGGAGATTGGACATACTTAGCTACTTACTCTCATAACATTTTGGTAGGTTGCTAGACTGACAGGTTTATTGTTATAGATGTCTGACAATCAATTGTATATCTTGTTTGCTGCCTAAATGTCTGGGATCATCCCACTGATTTGCCAGGGGGACAGGGTAACAGACAATAGCTATGGGCCAATTTACTGGACATTCTGGACATTTTTGCACACTTGTGGGATATTATTCTGCATATAGCCTACTACCACTCCCAGGATTTGAACCATGGCTATGTGTGCAAAAAATACAACACTTAACATCGCAGTTGAGTGTGCTATTTGGATTTTGTTGTCTGTCTTTTCAGTGTTTTTTGTCTAAAACTCTCTCAGTTGTACTATTTGACCTCTTGGGATTACAATAGTCATATACAAACATTCTTACACATCTTATTTATGTATCACAGTGTGGGTAACAGTGCTTACTACAACAGTACTATTAAGTGATTGCAACTCTACATTACCATATGATACCAGAGTGAACACATGCAGTCCAGTAGTTAGACTTTTATTGTCAGGTATTATGCTTTTATTTACCTACAACCTATATGAGACTCTTCCTGCCCTATCCTCTGGTGTATGCAGTACATGCCTTAAACAATACAGGTTTTATACAGGCAATTAACTTACTACTACTTTTAGATTGATTTCCTATGTCAGTGCATGCAAGAGTATTACTAACCTGCCTTGCATCGCAACCACTGCAGTCTACAGTCATGAGCTTCCTGGTTCGCAACCTGCTCACCTGCTGCTGTGAAAGACATAAGAAGAATATTTAGTCATACCTATCCATAAAATACATGAGGTGGCAATTAATAAACAGGTACCAGACTGATACTTACACACAGCTGGGATATCCCCTGTCCTCCTAGCCTTTTGGATCCACTGATCCAATTGATCTCCCTTTCTTCGATTCAGGTTGGCATAGTGATGCCTGACCTGCTCACAAGTTCAGGGTATGCCAGTGGCACTGGTGAGGTCATGGGCGAGACGGTCCCATGCTTCCGCTTTGTATTTGAAGCCCTGGTACTGGCCCTACAGCAGTCTCTGGTCATGGTCTTTCACAAAGAGTCCTGCCATGACTCTGGACTCCTGGATACCCCAGCGCTGCACCCGAATGTGCACACCCTCTCCCATTCCAGACATAGTGCCTACAAGAGGAAACTACAACCAGTTATGAGATGTATTCCTGCCTGTTGGCTTTAAATAGGGCCGGTTTCCTGCACTTTGATGTGATTGGATGGTATCGAAAATGCTAAGCTATGGGCAAACCTGCTTACCTAAGGTTGGTATTGCTTAAAGGGAGTATACCAATGGGCAGACTGAGTTAGCTGGCCTACACGTAGCTTACACCTACTAAGCTGGGCTGTGCAATGCTTAGCATTACTTAATATTTAATTTGCATTATATTTGCATTTTGATTTATTATTCATTACATGTTATATATGTGTTTGGTATCCATGATTTATGTGTACATACACTGAATGGGGTCCTTGTGTTTATTAGGGGATTTCAACACTTTATTACAATGACACCTCACATCTGGGCTTAATGCAGTACTCCAGTTCACATATTTATGTCCTGTAGTAGGTTATAAAATATAAAACTGTATATAGATTCCTTTTGCATGTTCAGTTTGTATTTCCTATAGTGAGGATCTGTTTGGTAATACCTCAATCTTATGTTCTGTTATTATGGCATAGTGGTTAACTACTGTGACTATAGTGTACAGGGTCCTGGGTTCTAGACCTGCAAAGGTTGTTTATTTTGTTTCTGGCCAGAACAGTGGCTGATGCATACAGATTGATTAAGGCACTTTTAAGCAATTGTAAGCGGGTTTGCGCAGGTTTGCGCATAGCTAAGCAATGCTAACCTCTGGTTAAATATGCTTACAGAGTGTTAGCTTCAGTATTGCTTAACCTGCTTGTGCATAGCTTACTACTGCGAAAATGGGCTTAAACTGCTTACTACTGCTTAAATATGCTTACTCCCACTTACTACTGCTTACTCCTGCTTACCACCACATTCATTTACACATTAATGACTAATGGTTCTTGGAAAGGTGGTGGATTTGGAAACTGTATGGATTTATCATTCATTACACATTTTACCTTCCATTTGTATCCCTGATTCCTGTGTACATATACTGTATGGGGCACTTGTGATTATCTGTGGACTTTACGACATTATGACAATGACACCTCACATCTGCATTTCATGCAGTATATGTTATGTCATAGGTTATGCAACAAAATAAATTGATTATAAAGTGATTTGACATGGAAAATGGATTGTACTGGAGTGGGACACGAACCAGGAATGATTGCTCGTAAGGTGAATGCTCTGCCCACTACACTATTGCTGTACTGCTTCATTTGCATATATCTTGCTTTTTATCATCTTGTGCCATTTAAGCTGCATTAACCATAGCAAAGCGATGGGCAAACTCGTGCACCTACAGTTAAATTTAATTTGTTTTATAAAAAAAAAAAACTTCTTTATATTTAATGTTACAACTATTGCTCTTGTAAACTTGGGGAGATGTTGCTGGGGGTATGTGAACACCTATGAGTGGTTTTACTCATTCTTATTCATACACAGCTGTTCATTGCAGGGGCATGTATATTCTGAGATCTCTGCTCTCAGACATGTACCCTGCACTCATACATGCTCTATGTCCATTTAGGAGCTCAGGCAGCACTCCTTCATTGATATGCATGGCGCACTGCCATCCTGCCCCTAAACAGCCACTTATGTGCAAGACTAAGCTAGTCCTGCATGGAAGGATAGTGAATCCGGGGGATAGGAAAATTGTGATAAAATGGGTATATTGTTCCCTAAATGTACATCATTAGAAAGTCAAAGCTTGAGTATATTCGGTCTGTTTTCTCTACCTCATATCATCTATGTTGATGTGACAAATACTGTTAACTTTGTCATTGTTTCATGTTAATGTTACAATTTAAAGTTTCTAATCTAGAGAGGGTTGTCTGTGTGAATGTAGGGATCCTTAATGTTGACATTTTTAATGTTATAAGACCACAGAGTTGGGAAATCATCACAAAGAGAGTTTCCTTTTTTCTCTTCTTCCTATGCATGATGCTTGGCATTGTGCCAGCAGTCAGTAGCAGTGAATGACAATTCACTTCTCAAGGCAAAATCTCAAAAATGTAATTTGGAATGCTACCAGAAGCACAGATGTGATTGACAAAAGTGCACTTCAGTCAGCACTTTGGACAGTGCTGAGTGCAGAAAATGCAACTGCTGTTTAACTTTCTGTGTAGCATAACATGTTAATGCAGTAAATCTGAGTAACAGCACAGATAGTACAGGATGTGATTCCAGCTTTTGGCATTTTGATGTAATTATTAAAATATAAAGTAATGTTTGTGTCCTGGAACCTGAACTGTTGATAAAAATGATACATGTTATATGCATGATTTAACAAAGATAACATGGAGTAAAGTATGAGAAACCAAAATCAGCATCATATTGATTTTTGAAATATGGCTACTTAATCAAAACCATAACTATGTCAGAACAAGTAATCCTGAAAGTAAGATATTTCTTTAAAACAGGTGTAAATCTTATCTGTATGTGCTGTGTACAAAATAAGCTTATGTAATGTTCTATGCGGACCACTCCTATATAAGTGTCATTACATGAAGGCATGATAATGTGTAACAGAAATGCAACTTACCATGTGGCAAGCACCGTTAAAGGAATTAATGTTTCTGGTAATGCCATAGGTGCTGGGTTGAGTGGTACATATTCTAAAAGGCCACCACTTGAATAAGTAAGCACACTACTTTTTTTACTTTTTTTTTGTTTCCTTTTTTATTTAATTTTTATAATCTGCCTTTGCATAATGCTTGGCAGTACACCTCAGTGACTGTTAGCAGTCACAAACAGTGAATGGCAGTTCACGTTTGAAGACAGTGGTGTTGATGCACTTTAGTTAGCACTCTGGGCACTTTAAGTGAAGAAAATATACCTGTTAATTCAGCTTTCTTTCTGGCTCAACATGGTAATGCAGTAAGTTGTGAGAAATATTTACTTTTATTTAACATTTGTTTACCAGGAAAGTCCAACTTGGAATGAAGCCAATTTTCAGCGGAGGCCTGGGGTAAATGCTCCAGATCCATGCTTTTGAACCATCAGAGGAAACTGGGGCATCCAGAGGAAACCCCCACAAATGCAGGGAGGACAAGCAGACTCCACACAGAAGGACTTCAGTTGAAAATCGAACCAGAGAACCTCTTACTGTGAGGTGACAACACTACTGCTGCACCATTGCACTGTCCAAAGAGTAGCAGTAATACAGGGTATGAATCCAGATTTCAGATAAATTTACTAAGAGGGTCAAAATAACTATTGTCACAAACTTTTTAATAGTAATTCAACATGAAGTGCAACTGTCAAGTTGCAAAATGGAAGTTGCAACACAACTCTGTGTAATGAATGCTAAACAAGTTAACTATACTCTGTGTGAAGTCTGTTAAGCATAACAGTGATCACTGTTAATTGAAAGTGTACTTGCATACATATAATTTTACCACTAGTTATTAGAATATAGTATGACTCAACACAAGTACTACTACTATGGGGTGTAGGACAGTATGTTATGGAAAGTATGTGTTGCCCTCTTCTTATCATGTTTTACTGAGATCATTGAAATAAATGCAAATAATATTATTTTAAAGCTATAAACAACGGCTTATAAATATAAGGTCAATGACATAACAACTCAAAGTAAGACACATACAGATTTTCTTAATTAGATCTCCATTCATGTTGAAAAATTTTACACCTCAATTTACCAGCTAAAATGTTGTTTTTTCTTTGACATTAACAATTGTTAAAATGAAATGAACAGTTCAGCCTTCTTTTTAGCAATAGGTTCCATTCCCAGGTGCTATCCATCAGAGTTTGTAAAATACATGTCTTACAAACCCAATATGTCACAATTTATACAAATGTATCTGTTACCAACAATTATTATTACTAGCATCATAGAAAATGTCTTGTCATATCAGTGTGTCACAAGAATATATGTATGATTACCATCTACCATACAAGACAGCATGGTCAGAAATGACAATTTACCCTTTGAAATATAATTCAGATATCCTTAGAAAAAAATATGATTTTACAGTGGAATGTATGTAAATTCACTGAGCATCACACATGGCCAAGTCTCACTGCCATATTTCACACGTGCAGTGTACTTTGAAGCAATCATACCTAATTTCTCTGCCAGGCAATTTGTATGATTCTATCATACAAATGCCGTTGACAAGGTTATCTGTCATTGTGCATGGGTGGTACATATGAGATCTCAATTGAGAGCCAATTCCCTGACATATTTCCAGCTATCCTTCAAAATATATAGCAGGTGATGGTGAGGGTGGTGCTCCATTTAGAGTCCAAAGTGGTGTCAGTAGGAGTTCACGAAATTTGTTGTACTCCTCATACAGTGCATATACTGGGTCTCAGTATGAGGCTTGGAATAGCTTGGCCAAGGCTGTCTGCTGTGCAACTGGCACTTCACTCACTGGTGAACAATGTTGTCACCATTATAATGACATAAAAAGTAGAAGCAGGACCTGATGAGCTGATGGCAGGCAGAATTTGGGACTGTTAACACCTCTAAGTTGTGTAAGTATAGTGACCCACAACCAGCCAATACAAAAGCAATGACTGGCAAGACATACGTCTTTTCATTATACTTCCTTGGTTTCTGTTTTCTGTTTTCTCTTCTGTACAGCTGCTGAAGAGACACTTCAAAATAGAGGTGAATCAGAAACAATTTGAATACCTAAGGGAGACATGGAGTAAGTATGGCTCAGGTATGAATACAAGCAAAATTGTACTACATCAGAAATGTGGTAAATTTTATCAAATTTCAGGGTATCAGTTTATATGAGGTTTTTACAAACACAACTGAGTACAGCCTACCTCTCCTATATACGAAACATTCATGCCTGCTCCAGTAGCTCTTAATCATTGAACTAGGGAATGTGTAAATGAACTTAGCTGTGTGTGGGTTAAATTCAAGTGACAGCAATTATGTCGTATTGCAGAATAATATATAACATTTTCTACAATCACTTAATAAAATTAAAGTTTACATCTTTGTAAATGGATGTATTTTATTGGAACACATATATCATATATGCCATAGTCACATAGCAATTTATCTACTCTCTACTACAGCAGTTAGATTGATGTATTTTATGACACTCTTATGGCTTCACATTCATATCTCGATGGGCCAAATTTACCATATGCCTATCTCAGTTTGGTTATATTTTTGACATATTAAAATGACATGGCATCGATAGAGCATTTTATGTGTTTTCTCTCTGCCCACTCAAAATCTTTCTTTTTTTTACTGCAGCAAAAATGACCATTAGCATGGGGAGCTAGACCAACCATAGGTGATCAGATAACCATTTTTCCACATGTGGCTGCTGCCACACCACCACAGGAAACACAGACACCCTGCACATCTGTGTCACAACCTGTCATAGTGACTTCCATAACTCCAGACCTACCTGCTCTAACTGCATCAAGGAACTGGTGCAGTGATACCCACCAGGAATAGAACTATTGGAGTTGGGTGATGTTATCACACATCAGGAGCTGACAGGGTTTGTGGTGGACATTATGGAGATGAGCCTTAGTGTCTGAATCAGCAGAATTGAGAAAGTTGTTGATCAAATAGCCAAGTTGATGCCCTTTCAAGCACCAACCCAGGTATAAGCAATGGGTGACAGTGATGACAGCTCTGAGGGTGAGGACTACATTCTCACAGCACTCATGCCAGGTGCAAATGTGCAACCAATGTCTCCTATCTATAAGCTATCATGGTGTCCCCCAACCTTTTATGTCCATCACCATCCTTGTCTACCTTGTATGTCCTGTATGTCTGTAGCTACTATCTACCTACCCAATATACCTAACCCTTTTATTGCTAACCACCTTTGCAAAATTCCTCTCTCTATAATAAAATAAAATGGGCACCTGTACCACAGAAAAAAGACCCATGCATAAATTTCCACTTCAGCTATGTGTCTGCTTCGCACACTTGGTCTGTACAAATGGCCATACACAATTAATCAGTTATTGTAACCCACCCTTGATGCAGTGGCTATCCAAATTCATCAAATTCTGTTTACCAGTTTACATTTATTTTGTGAAGAAGAAGATAGCTATGGTGCCTTCCCACCACCATCCTGCACACTCCTCTCTTCTTTCACCTTTGTCCCCCACTCTAATTGTCCCATTTTCACCACTGTCCTAGCAACACCTTTCCATACTTTTAATGTGGTCAGAAATAGAATCATACACAATACATATGGCTGGCAATACCCCATAAAACAGCCCTTCAATTTTTATCCTCAGCATTTGTGTGAAACTTGGTATTGCATACCAGTGGTGAATAATGGCAAATGGTGTTTCATGTCCTGTGATAAAAACTGAAGATTTTACATACAGCTGCAGTCATATGGTACTAGCCATGCAACTCTTCTTAGACTCACTGTTGTATTGAATTATAGACTGATAGCACTACAGTGAGACAATTACACTTACTTGTTTATTAGTCTGGTGTGAGTAATGTTCGCCTTATGGGGTGTTACAATAGTCACTACTGTCATGAAGTCTGATGCCCACAATCCTCCCCTGCTGCAGTCTTGTGTCACTGTGATGCCCACAGTCCTCCCCTGCTGCAGTCTTGTGTCACTGTCCCTCAAATGGGTGATTTTTACTATGTGAAATTTTCTTTCTTTTAATTTATCCAAGTCTTTTGAGTTTCTAATACCATGATGGGAATGGACCCCATTCCTAGGTCAAAGTACAATTAGTTCATGAAATTAATATTGTTTCAGTCTTTAATGTCAGTCAAAAGTGCTCTTTGCAGCACCTGAAATGTGCCCAGTAATGACTCCTTCTGAAATTTGTATGGGGTTATCTCCATTGGTAACATATCTAAATACAATTGTAGATTCTTTTTTTAAGGCCCGTTGCTCCTACTACTATTGGAACTCTCTAGGTATCTTTCTTCCACATTGATCTTGTTTCTGTCTGCAGATCCTGATATTTTATGACATTGTGTCTCTCTGTACACAAGACACTCTAGTCGCTGGGTGTGGTGTTTTCAATGAACAATATTACTTTTGTCTTCTTTTCATGGACCACTATATCCAGTTTTCTAGCATCTATCTTTTGAACTGTTGATAATGGGTGATCCCATGTGATGGGAACGTCTTCATTTTCTATGATGCTTTGTGGCTCAGGTTTCCAGTGTTTTTTAACCAATACAATAATGTTTGCACAATCCCCAGTGCAACAGTCTTGCCACATTATTATGACTTTCAGTATACAGTCCTTCTGCAATTTGTATGTCACAGCAATGAGGTGTGTAACTGTTTTCAATTCAGTTTTACAAAACCTTCATTTGTCTGTTTCTCTCACATGTTCAATGGACTTTGCAAACCAGTGTGTATGTAGCACACTATCTTGGCCAGTCAATATTAACCTTTCATCTCTTGGTTAGAATTCGTCTCTCCTTAACCATTCCTGCATTTGTTCCTGATCAACATGATGTTCTTCCAGACGTTTTCTATACTCACAACTATATTTATGCATTTTCCACATTTCTTGCCTTCTCATCTGGTCCTTCACCTTATATTCTTTCTCTTGTTTTTTGGCACATTCAGTTGCTGCCTGATTTTTATCTACTTCTGGTTTGACTTCCATTCCTGCTTGATGCTGATATGCTTCTGCTAGATTAAGCAGAGAAGTCATCTTAGATTTATTCTCCTCATGTTTTAAAACTTTCACTACGTTTGGGTCTTGTGAGGTCAGCAGATATGTGTGGAGTCCCAAGATTGCAGTTCTATACATATAATCAATTTCAAGGAGGCCCATCCTTCCTTCAGAATGGGGAATATATAATCTTGTTATGCACTGATTTTTATAAATCATTAGGTGAGCATGAAGCATCCTTCTTATTTTCCTGTCTAATCTATCCAAAATGTTTTGGGGCCAGTCAATCACTCCAAAACTGTAAGTTAGGACAGGAAGAGCAAATTGGTCTATAGCTTGAATTTTGTTTCTAGATGTCAACTCTGTTTTCAGGATGAATTTAATTCTTCTGATGTATTCCTTGCTAAGTTTTATTTGAATTTGTTCATGTTTTATTGTTGATCCTTCATCAGTTCCCAAATATTTATATATTCCCTCTTGCTCAAGTTCTTTTATATCACATTCTTGTCCCAAACTGATGTTTTCCTGGTGCTGCAGTTTTCCTGCTTTAAAGGCTGCTTTTTCACATTTATCAAAACCAAATGACATTCTTATATCATCTGAAAATGTTTTGACAGCTTGCAGTTGGTTTTCAGTTCCTCATCTGATGAGCTAAATAGTTCCAAATCATCAACAAAGAGAAGATGAGAAGTTTTTACACTATGTTGTTTTCTAGATGCCACATTATAGCCATGGCCAAAGCTATTAAGTAGACATCTTAATGGGTTAAGGACAAGGCAGAACAGCAGAGGTGACAGAGAGTCACCCTGGAATATCCCCCTTTGAAATTTTTTCCCAGAAATAATAATTTGTCCTTTATTATGGCCTAACTGAAAAGTGGACTATCACTTGTTTCATGGTCACTGTAATTTAATCGATCAGTGTAGGGTGTATCTTGTTTATTTTTAAGCAGTCTTTTATCCATTAATGTGGAATACTATCAAATGCTTTTTTGTAGTCAATCCATGCCATACTTAGATTCTTCCCCTTTTTACAGTTCGCCACTATGACTTGATTTAAAAATAAATGATCCTTTGTTTCATATGACTTTCTTTTATTGCCCTTTTGTTGTACTACCATAATTGAGTTTTCTTCTAAATGACTATAAACTCTGTTGGCATCAATTCCCATGTATAGTTTATATGTTGTCGGAAGGCAAGTTATTGGCCTATAATTTTTAGGGTAGCTTGCAGGTTCACTCATAAGTAAGAGTATTGTATTTCCTGTTGTTAGGTTAGTGACTGGGGTGCACATATAAATAGTTCTTACTCATGGCTAAATCTTTGTGCAAGGATGCTAATACTTTTAGCCAAAAGTTAGGTACTGCATCTATGCCTGGGGTTTTCCAGTCAGAGGCTTTTCTTAACTTTGTTTCAATCTTTCTGGCTGTTACTTCATCCCATTTCATATCCTGTACCTTTAAACTTCTTATTCTTTATTTTACTTCTTCTATCCATTTAGCATCTTTGTTATGTTCCACAGGATCTTCATTGATAGTTCTCCAAAATGTATCTATTTCTTTTTTGGTGGTCTTTCAATTCCTTTTGCCTTTTTTCCCAATTCTCTATAAAACTTTTTGGATCATCAATAAATTGCTTATTTTGTACTTTTCCTTCATATTTATCTGTGTACCTTCTAAGTTTTTCCGTCTGTGCTGAGATTTTTAGTTTGTTGTTTGTGATAATGCATGATAGATGCTAATCTTTTCTAATACTGGGCATTGTTTTTATCATGTCTATCTTTTTTAATATTTTTATTGATCTGTTCCCTCTTCTGTATTCTTCTAACAGTGACACTTCTTATTTTAATTGCTTTATAGTTTTCTCCCGGTATGGTATTCGATTTTTCCCCTTCCTTTTTCCCTCACTACCATGTGTTCTTGTGGTAGAACTTTATCAGTTATTAATTTAGCTCCACAGTAATATATCTTGTTTACTTCTGTTATATTGCATGGATGTCTATGGACAGTCCTAATTACTGTGTTCATTTGTTTTATCAAACTTCTGATTATTTGAGATTTTATTGACCTGCAGTCTGTTTCTTTCATTGATCTTAATATGTCTATCTATGTCTATTAAATCAAGCAACTATTCTCTTAGCTTATTTTCTTCTAAACTAAGGGCACATTTTGTTTTCTATTTCCTCTGGGCTTTCTATAGAAAGTTCTATAGCATGTTCATGTGGCACATTTTCTTCAATTTCATTCTGTGCCGTCTATTGCTCTGTCATATGGGAATTCACTGACCTATCAGTCCTCAACATTGACTGCATCGGTTTCACAGATTCCTGTTCCTTCCCTTGACCTGTCCAGCTTCAAGTGAATGCTTATACTGGTTTCTTGTGGAAGGCTCAAAATATCTTCATATGGCACCTGACCAATTACTTCCCATTCCACTGGTTTCCCCTTAATTTGAATATCCATTGTGCTATAATATGTTGCAATGCTTTCTGAATTAGATTTTCTATACTGAGTCTTTCACTTTGAGGGATACTCCATATCCTCAGTTTCTATTTCTTTTACTTCTCCATTACCAATCTCCTTTTCTACTTTTCCTCTGTCTTCGTATTTTTTTGCATTGTAAAGTTTTCCATGTCTGGACGCCTTTGCCAGTATTTCCCTTCAAATATCTTTGGTGCTGCACTTTTTGTATTGGTTAGTTTTGTTTCTCATTTGCATAAATATTACACCATATTAAATCTCTTTTTCTTTCCCATGTTCATATTTCTTCTACAGATGTCTCCTGATCTTCCTGTTTCTCCTTACTTTGGGGATTCGTTCTATCATACTGTGATGTAAGCCGTGTGAAACCTTTTACATCAAATCCTTTACTTCACAGGCACTCCATAACTTTAACTTCTATTTTTTTGAAGTTTTACTTCAATAATTTTCTTTTCTACATTCTTTCTTTGTGATATCTTTTTTTTGTGTAAGTTTCCATATTTGGATGCCTTTGCCTGTATTTCTCTTTGAATATCTTTGGGGCTGCCTTCTTTAGATTGATTAATTTAGCTTTCTCCTTTGCATAAATATTGCACCATATCAAATCTCTCTTTCTTTCCCATGTCCAGATTTATTTTTTATACTTTTCAAAAATCTCTAGGTTTTGTTGTTTATATTTCAGTACTTCCTCAAATGCTTCTTTTTCTATGCAAGTCAAAGTTTCTTGAACTATATAAGGTTTTTCACAAATCTGTTGTATAATGAATACACATTTTTATTTGAAGCTTCTGACAGTTTTTCTTGTGGAAGTATTTTTCTTTCCTCTAATTTCTCTCTTAATTGTTTTGAATATCTTGTGCTGGAAATTCTGGGCTTATTGCATAATAGTAACAATACATAATTTCTTTCTTATCCTAAATAGTCCATTTTATCAACTTTATGAATCTTCTTTGGCCTATCCTTTTTTGTGGAGTACTACTTACTTCTACAACAGAGTGGCCATCTTCCCCCTGGGCCTGGCCCTATTGTAGGAATGTTACATATTTTGAGAATTCTAAACTGCCATCTTTTCCAGTCTTGGCACCAGTGTAGCTAACAGGACTGGGCACTGTTTTATCTTGGGTCTTGTGCACCCAGCTATCTTTTTAAATTTTTAACCTACTTCTGTCCATGGTATATGCTGTATAAATATAGTCTATATATCAGTGTCCTCTTGGTGAGATTTTGTGAAAACAGGGTCCACCTCATGAAGGTACTCACCAAGACTTGAGAATGAATTCAATTTTACCCCTTGCTTGCTGACTTATCACCTCTCCATTTGGACCCCTGAATGTTTATACTGGTTTCCTGTGGAAGGCTCAAAAATATCTATATATGGCACCTGACCAATTACTTCCTGTTCCACTGGTTTCTCCTTAATTTGGATATCCATTGCACTATCCTGCTGTAGTACTTCTTCCTGTGTGGTCTTCTTAGATAATGCTCAGGTTTGTAGACTACTTTTGCATAGTGACAAGGGTTCAAATCCAGAAGTATGACAATCATCATTTATTGTCTTTTTCACATTAATATATGCACAAAACTGTTGGTTACATGTGTTATTACCCCATCATCATCCTGCTTATTTCTTCATTATTTTTCCAACATCCTGCCCTACTTCCTCCCTGCTTGTGAACACGTTATTGTCACAGCATGTCAGAATTATTATGATAATAAACATCAGACTAACAAACCATAAAATGGACAGAACTGAACCATAAACAAACATTTATCTATCTTTCTCTTTCCTCCCCTTCTGTGCCATTAATCTTTATCCACAGCATTTGGATGATGTCTGACACTGAGGAGCAATTGCAACTAACAATAGATGGCAGTTCATGTCTTACGGCCAAAGCTAGTGAGCTTCTGCCTTTGGTCATAGTTACTTGCTACAATATGGAAAGAAAGACTGATAGTACGATGTGACTGCTATGCTGAACAGCCTGCAGAGTTAAACAAACAACATATGGGAAGTATTTTAAGTTCAACGTGTTGATGTATGTTATCATGTAGTGACTTTAGCAGTTGATGATGTGATAAAAGCAAATACAATTTTATAAGGAATAATTTAACATGCCTTAAACATGTGGATGACCAGCAAACATGAGCACAGTCTAAGGATACACCTGTATTATCCTGTTTGATCTTCACACGTCTAAATGATTACAGTGAAAACATTAACATGCCACTTGTGTATTCTGACATGACTCAGAATCAGAACTGTCTATATGACTTCACTCCTTATTTTCTCAAAGCTTGCCTTGCAGCACCATAGGGCACTGTTAATTCCCATTATATGTTCAAAACCTAAAAAAATAATGATGTGTGAGCTAACACTTTGTCATCAGTCATGCAAATGAGCTTGTCGGCAGTGCACTTAAAGAAGCAATTATGACCAAAAAAAAAGATTAGTGTCAGTGGCTTGTACTACTGGTATGTCTTTGAAAGGAATTCTGTACTGCAAATATGATGAGTTCACCATGATGATGTCTAACATTACATACTATAAATTATGCTTGCACTGCTACACAACTGACTGGCAAGTGATGTACAGTGGTGTGAGACCTTTGGACAAATACTTACTTAGTGGCATGAAATAGTATTCTTTGATATGTTTGACCTGTGTGTTTTGTCCTTACATTACACATTGTACACCCATTATAAAATATGCAGAGTGAGTCCCCGTTTAATGAACACTTGCATGCAATGACTCTCAGCTCAACATTCAGGAATGCTTTGTTTTCACTCCACTGTTTGACAACTGTAGCTATCAACCATCATTGTCATGATCAAATTACCATTATGTGAAACAGCTATATCTCATTCACGCTACCACAATGGTCATGAATGAAAGGCAGTATAACTTACATGAGCAGTATGTCATTATGTGTGATCAATGCATTGCTGTTTTGCATGCTTGTCAAAACACATACCTTTTCACACAAAGATGTGAAGCATGCTGTCTGCTCTGCAACACACTGATGATGTTTTTCTTTCAAATATGCACTATTGCGCTCTTGTAATCAGACTTCTCCTGAGGTATTCATGGTTGATACAATCTACTACAGATAGTATAACATTTACAGGTAGGTAGCTAGGTAGGTAGGTAGGTGGATCAATTCCAATAATACATAACTAGTATAAGCACGTGTGTGTGTGATAGAGAGACATTGTTGAAGTTTGTTGAATGTATGGATAGTTCCACTGATTTTCTTAGATTTACCTTAAACTACTCAGTAGATCAAATTTCATATTTGGATGTGAGTATTAATAGACTCAGTAATGGGTTACTTAACACAAATGTACACAGGAAGTTATGTTATAGGAACACTATCCTCCATAGAGAAAGCATGCATCCTAAGTATGTGTTCGATAATGTTATGAAGGGCCAGATAATGAGGGCCTCTAGATTGAACCCTACCAATGAAGGTTACGTGAATGAACTAAATGGGTTGAAGGCAAAATTTATGCAAAGGGGCTACAATGCAAGCATTTTTGAGCGTACTGCTGTGAATGTTAACACCCTTAGAGAAACCAGGGCCAAACCTTATTTCTCTGAACCTATACCAACATTGGTGATGAATAGTCCACCACTTTTAAATAGGAGTAGAGCCTCTATGTTTTTTACAAAAGATTCTCTGGATCTGAAACGGATTATGGAAAAACATTGGGATTTATTATTGCTAGATCATGAAATAAAGGATATAGTGGGGTCGCATCCCAGCATTACATATAAAAATCAACCCAATTTAAAAAGGATATTGTGTAAACCCAGGAACAGCTTGGGTTCAGAGAGACATAACACACAGCTGATGATTACCACACCTTGTGGCAAATGTAATCAGTGCATATTTATTAATGAGACAGTTAGTTTCATTCACCCCACCACTCAACGTAGTTTTAGTTTTTGTACTAAGACATCATGCGATAGTTCAAACATTGTGTATATGGCAATTTGTGAAGCATGTCAAGCGTTCTATGTTGGCAAAACCAACAGGTCACTTAGAGAACGCATTAGGGAACACATATACCACATTAGGATAGGTTCGGTGGTTAATGCTTTGGCTAAACATCATAAAGAGAGAGGAATCACTCATTCCTTTAAATTTTTTGTTATTCAGAAGATTGAACCGAACAAGAGAGGTGGAGACATTGTCAATTTTACCCTTGAGAATGAGATGAAATGGATCATAAGGCTGAGGGCGGAACATTACCCAGGCCTGAATGATAAAGTACAGGTTAGACCTTTCCTCAAAAAAAGGAAATTACATGTACCAAAGCAGTAGGGTCCATATGTTTGCCTCTCTTTTTATGGACTCATCAGATAGGATTGATATATGCATAGCTATATATAAAAATACATATTTATTAATTTATGCAATTATATGGGTCCTGGTTACATGTTATTATCTATTTTTTACCCTCATCGGTTATTTTTTACTTTCATTGCTTATTTTTCATCCATATTGGTTTATAGGTGATATGAGGTTAAGTCTGTGTTTTCACGGACAGGCATTTTATGCATTTCGCTCGTAAGTAGGTCTGAGGCTACGCTTGGCTTTATGAGCATTTGAACGTACATCTTTCAGATCAAAGTGTTTCTACGGACTGATCGCCCTGAGAGTTTACTTTATGGTCTCAGGGCGATCGGTACCATTTTGACATGTCCGTCTAGATAAGACACGCCTAGGATCTATACACAAGATCTTAGTAGGTGTAAGTGATGTTAATGCCTGCAATGTGTATGTCATACGTGGATCTGGAGTATGTGAACTTTGTTTTTTATTATCATTTTTATTATTATTTTTATTACTATTATTTTTATTTTTTTCTTTGTTGTTTTGTTTTATTTGGTGTCTCTTAGTAGTTGAAGAGAACTTTGACTATACACTGTATATTCCATGCCAGTCATGGAATTATCTACTATATTTGTTTACAGTAAAAATTAACCACATGTTTTTTGACTGTCGTCCCCTTTAATTGGGTCTTAGTGATGACGACATGTTTATGAGCAATACAATTCTGTCTCAGGACGGTGTAGCATCCTGTTGATATAGTGTAAGTGAAGCGCCGTTTAATGGATGCTTTATTTGTTTCTTGAATGGTGTTGACTAGTATTTTTATAGCGGTAAGTGCTGCAGGCTCAATGTTTAGTTCACTTGTTAAGCGTTTCGGCTTAACATAGCGAAATATATATATTTTTATATGGAACTGTTATATGACAATGCGATCCCTTGGTTCTATTACTCATTTTAAATGGACCATTTTTAAAAGTAGACGTCTTTTACGAAGGTTCTATTTTATCATCTTATTTCCATTTTTACTCTCTATGATATATAAAGAAATGTGTATTTTAGTTTTTTAGAAAAGATTCCTTTGTGTCTAACGAAGCAGTTAGCCTTGTTTAGGATGCATTTTGTACGTGACAGATTGTTTTTACATGTATTCTATTGCCTTTGTGTAATTAATTGTCTAACCAATGGGAGTGTGGGTAATGTTATAAAGACAGTTGATTGAATTTTATTAATTGTTATACAGTCTGAAGAAGCCGCATGGCGAAAGCGCTCACTGTTAATAAAAGGATCTGTTTTCTCCACATTGCTCATGTTAGCGTGGTGATTTTCTTCGTTGAAAGAATTGGTCTTTGAAGAGTGGAATTGGTGAAGGGTTCCCTTTCACAGTGCTTTCTATAGCCTGTGAACATTCCGTTTGTGCTTATCGTTTTATGAGCTGGAATTGGGCCGTTATACACCAGCATCCGCTGCTGTTTGAATCATCATTTATTGTCTTTTTCACATTAATATATGCACAAAACTGTTGGTTACATGTGTTATTACCCCATCATCATCCTGCTTATTTCTTCATTATTTTTCCAACATCCTGCCCTGCTTCCTCCCTGCTTGTGAACACGTTATTGTCACAGCATGTCAGAATTATTATGATAATAAACATCAGACTAACAAACCATAAAATGGACAGAACTGAACCATAAACAAACATTTATCTATCTTTCTCTTTCCTCCCCTTCTGTGCCATTAATCTTTATCCACAGCATTTGGATGATGTCTGACACTGAGGAGCAATTGCAACTAACAATAGATGGCAGTTCACGTCTTACGGCCAAAGCTAGTGAGCTTCTGCCTTTGGTCATAGTTACTTGCTACAATATGGAAAGAAAGACTGATAGTACGATGTGACTGCTATGCTGAACAGCCTGCAGAGTTAAACAAACAACATATGGGAAGTATTTTAAGTTCAACGTGTTGATGTATGTTATCATGTAGTGACTTTAGCAGTTGATGATGTGATAAAAGCAAATACAATTTTATAAGGAATAATTTAACATGCCTTAAACATGTGGATGACCAGCAAACATGAGCACAGTCTAAGGATACACCTGTATTATCCTGTTTGATCTTCACACGTCTAAATGATTACAGTGAAAACATTAACATGCCACTTGTGTATTCTGACATGACTCAGAATCAGAACTGTCTATATGACTTCACTCCTTATTTTCTCAAAGCTTGCCTTGCAGCACCATAGGGCACTGTTAATTCCCATTATATGTTCAAAACCTAAAAAAATAATGATGTGTGAGCTAACACTTTGTCATCAGTCATGCAAATGAGCTTGTCGGCAGTGCACTTAAAGAAGCAATTATGACCAAAAAAAAAGATTAGTGTCAGTGGCTTGTACTACTGGTATGTCTTTGAAAGGAATTCTGTACTGCAAATATGATGAGTTCACCATGATGATGTCTAACATTACATACTATAAATTATGCTTGCACTGCTACACAACTGACTGGCAAGTGATGTACAGTGGTGTGAGACCTTTGGGCAAATACTTACTTAGTGGCATGAAATAGTATTCTTTGATATGTTTGACCTGTGTGTTTTGTCCTTACATTACACATTGTACACCCATTATAAAATATGCAGAGTGAGTCCCCGTTTAATGAACACTTGCATGCAATGACTCTCAGCTCAACATTCAGGAATGCTTTGTTTTCACTCCACTGTTTGACAACTGTAGCTATCAACCATCATTGTCATGATCAAATTACCATTATGTGAAACAGCTATATCTCATTCACGCTACCACAATGGTCATGAATGAAAGGCAGTATAACTTACATGAGCAGTATGTCATTATGTGTGATCAATGCATTGCTGTTTTGCATGCTTGTCAAAACACATACCTTTTCACACAAAGATGTGAAGCATGCTGTCTGCTCTGCAACACACTGATGATGTTTTTCTTTCAAATATGCACTATTGCGCTCTTGTAATCAGACTTCTCCTGAGGTATTCATGGTTGATACAATCTACTACAGATAGTATAACATTTACAGGTAGGTAGCTAGGTAGGTAGGTAGGTGGATCAATTCCAATAATACATAACTAGTATAAGCACGTGTGTGTGTGTGTGTGTCTGCAGTATTGGGTAAAAATGCTTCTTCCCAGAGATCATATGGTCATACTTACACTCAGGAGAAACATTTAGTCCAGGAGAAGGTTCTCTCATTAATTTCTTCCCAATGTAATGCAAACAAGTGTTCTGCAACATGCTGATGATGTTATCCTTTCACACATGCACTATCTTACTTTCATAATCAGACTTCTCCTGTGGTGCTTGCAGTTGGTACAATATACTCTAGATTGTGTAGCTAGATCAGTAAGTGTCTCAAATCCAGCAGTGACCAACTAGTCCAGTTGCATAGGTGTCTCTATTGCTAGGTAGGAATGCTATCACCTACAGATCTGATGTGTAGATGTATAGCCAGAGAGGACTCATCCACTACTATCTGTCCCTTTTATCCAGACAACAGTTTTGGTAGTATTCTATGACCATTGTGGTGTGATTTCTCCAGTGGTGCATTCAGTTAATACTGACTTTGATAGCATGTGTAGATAGATAGGCATTGTTCAAAACCTGTTAATGTATATGTTCAAAGTAATGCTGATAGAGAGTGGCTTACAAAGCAAGCAGAATTATGGCTAACTCACACTCATGTGAACAATAGCATAGCTAAATCCTTTTTACCCCTCAGAAGATTTTTAGTTGATATATGATGATCAAAAAATCTTCCTTAGTTCATCCTTGCAGTGTTTCCTTTGTAACACCGTTACATTGCAATCTCCTATGGCAGATGCAGTTAATACACAGCTCTGTAGAGTGTGGAGCATGATTGCCAGGTGTTTGAATCTGATATGAGTGTCAGGCAGTTGTGACTGACAGGAGTGGCTTAGCCCAAAGAATGGTGATATGGCCCATTAATGAGGCCACTTTTTTGGAAGCCTCAGATTCCATTTTAGGGGAAACATAACCATCCCAAAGCACTACCAATGCAATCCCTTCAAGTGTGTGTATCATGGCAAATCAGATAGGATTATTTCTGTGGTGTCAGTGGTTGAAATAAAGGTGTATATTCTATGACTTCCAGCATGTGTTTGGAATTATTAATGCTAATATGAACAAGCAATATTTGATGTCTAAAGGCATCAGTAGGAGTTAACTGCAGAAATTCCTGGAGATGTACTCAGCTGTAATGAGTTAATATAATTAGTCTGTGGAGGCTTGGCTTTGCCACTGCCTGCATAATGGATTTAGTGACCTACGTGTAGAGGATAGCAACAATTGTTAAAGGCCAGTGTGCATTTGTTATATGTGAAATATAAATTTCCCACAGCTCACTTAATAATACACATTAATGCTTCACCTGTTTGTTTGTGATTTATGTTATTGTACTCTCCTTAACGTAACACTAATGTGTCCAAAAAAGCTCACTACAGGACAAAATGTGATGCCCAACATCATGCTACACTGCATTCAGAACTGTGATTTTCTAGTCTTATGTATTTCAATGTGTATGGTGTTGCAGCAGGAAGGAGACATGTAATATGATTGATTTCAGTTACGCAAATGCATGATAGTCACATAATTGTAACATGACAAGTGATACATACATTGCCCTGTAGCTGGTTACATTATACAATACTGCTCACATGTAATTATGTTTGTGCTAAGTCTTATTTGAGCTCCCTGTACTTTTGTGATCATTCTATCATACATACATATATCATATGCATAAGGATATAGGGACATTCCTAGACACACAACCCTGTTGTCAAGGGAGTGACTACACATGAGATTTGCCTTGATTTATGTGCAATTTGGTATGCCACATAAACATGACCCTTATTTTGCAAATGCACGCATCTCACATCTGTTATAGTTAGACAGCTGTTATGCATGTATTTCAGCACACTGTTCTGTTAATATGCTGGTCAAAGTGAAGGTTTTGTGTAAGTGTTCAGCTATTCTGGATTACAATGTAAATACTCAACATGTATTAACAGTCACACATTGTACCATTTGCAACATGCAGGTTGCTGCCACAAAAGATTGTTTCCAGAATTAATACAATTATTGAAATTATTTTACTGCTACACATGATTTTTCTCAGTATGTCCCCATTTTAACATGTTTGTATATTGACATTACAACTTCCTTACTGTTTCTTTCAATGAAAGGGTTAAAACCATTTATAAAATAAAACACCAGATGAAGAAGATGCACCACCAAGTAATACTTTAATCCTGGCACCTTGGCCTTTTGCCTTCAAGGGATAATTATTACACCCTGGGGGTTTAAATCAGGAGGTTTCTATGAATTTTTAGGACCCTTTGCTTGTTTAAGTATATAATTTATGTATACAGTTGAATATTTAAGAAATTAACTCGCATTTAATATGAACCATTATGTTTATAAATATTATATATTCACATAGATATATCGAGGTATATAATATTGTGATTTAGGATTTTTTCCCTTTTTTACTGCCATTTTAGCTCTGTGAATTCTGATAGGGTCATTTGAATTAGGTTATCTTACCAAGGTGTTTAATTAATATGTTAATTGATGCATTTAATTGTTCATTATTCTATTGTGTATGATATTTAAGGTGCTGGTTTTTGTGTAATAATTATCCATTGAAGGCGAAAGGCTCGGGTACCAGGATTAAAGTATTACCTGGTTGTGCATCTTTTTCATCTGGTGTTTTATTTTATTTTATATATTTTTTCACGTTTATTTCATCGGTTATATTGGTGGTGGTAAAATTATTTAACGTGTATGCATGTTCAGACATCAGTCATGAACATATGCATTATTTTCTTTGATTACTTTCACAGTATGCATGGCAATGCCAGTGTAGTTCCATAAATTTGCACCAACAGTGTTGCTAGGCACACTCACTGAACTCAAGTGAGTACATTTTCTCTGAGAATCTCTCAGAAAATTTATAGTGCAAACAGTACATAATTTTTTGCAACTATTGTCTACTGTAGAATGCTACACATAACATGCTTTCCTAAGAAAAATGTACCTCTAAAATAACCTTTTTAGGTTTACAAGTGGCAAAAACTGAAAATAAATTTCCCTTTATGAAGTGCGTAGGGATGCAGTTTGAAACCTGGGTACATTTTTAAAAGATATTTGTGTGGTTGGGGCAACAACATAAGGTTTGGTACATAATATAAATTTCTAGCTACACGCCTGATATGCCCTACCTGCCATATATGCAATGTCCCCTAATGTATCTGCTTCCTTGTCAACCCTTATCTCACCGCTCTACTTTAACTTTCATTTTACATGTATCACGTGTGCTCACTTTGTTACACTGTAGTTTTGTCACTCTTACCTACTTTTGTCAACATTTCCTTTTTTCATATAGCTGCACCCCTGAGTGGACAGGATTACTTGTATAGTTATTAGTAATTATAGCCAGTAGTGTTTGTACACTAATCCATTTATATATATACCTACATGTCCCTCGCTAAGCTCACCTTGCCTCATAATTATGTAGTTCAAGTTGCTCTTGCCTTGTATTGTGACTGACACACACGCTTACTTACTGAAGTTAACGCTATTCACAACCCATTGCTTATACTGTGAAGTGGAGCCTATGTCTACCTCAGCATGGCCACTAGCAGGTGTTCTGGCCATGAACAGGTGCTGTTCAACATGTAGGGATGCTTAGTGGCATGCATATTCAATGAGTGCTGCTACTCATTGCACTAAGATGAATGATCATATAGGCTTATTGTGACATGTACACACTTGTTAATGAATCCTTGGGATAGCTTGAATACTGGTATAAACTGGCGATGTTTGATTTGTTGCCATGGTTCCTTTAATTATTAATTGAAATAAAAATGGTTGAGTATCAGAAATGTTTTCAGGAAGTGTTCTGCTGGTACTCAGTTTTTTACTCCATAGAAAGATTTTAGCTCTAGGTAGAAGGAGCATTACATTTTTACAGTCTGTGATTCCTGTCCTTTTTTGTTTTTCTTCTCTTATATTTGTAGTGTGTTTGAAAGGTAAAACTTGATTCTGTGGTCTGTGGAAGGGCTTGGATGCAGCAAAGGTTCAGAACAAATAAGCTAATTGGAAAGTGATGAATATTTTGAGACTTTATTGTGCCACATCTCTGCCAACAAAATGATATGAAAGAGAAATAAAAAAGGTGGAATTGGAGGAGACACAATTGGGTTGAAATACCATCTGAAGGGCCAAGTGAAGATGAGGTGAATGTGAGCATTATTAGTTTGTACTTGGCAAAGTTGTCATTTTTCTGGTCAGAAGACAGGACCTGGGAGACAATGAAAGGGTTAGTTCTGCAGACAGCAGACTGTAAAAGATAATTTCAAAGGTTCAAGTGGATAAATAAGAATGGAAGTAAGGATGACTAAACAAAAATGAGGAACATGCACTGGCTAAAGAGACATACTCAAAATGAGGAGAACAGAGGTGAAGTAAAGGAGGAAAGATGCTTGGTATAAAAGCAGGCCATGTGGAAAACTACTTTCAGTATGTAGAGTTTACATGCTAACTGAACATAGGTGCTAGCAGGTTTTAGAAACTAACAATGTATAAGCTCTGAGATTACAAAACAAACAGAGAACATATGTCAGATAGTGGGGCTGAATAGATGCCAATACAGATAGAAGGATAGACAGATGTCATATTACCTGAAATATGCAGATGATTAGCCTATAACTGAAATAGAAATAACCTTTGAGGATAATGTTTATCTATTCTTCTAGTAGGCTATATAGTAAAGTGAAAAAGATGAGCTTGCACCTGGTGATGAGGGCAGAATGATAAACAGACACATACACATATGATGTAATAAGTACAAAGAGAGAGAGAGAGAGAGAGAGAGAGAGAGAGAGAGAGAGGATCATTAGGAAATTAAGGGAGATGAGTGGGCAGCAGCCACACTGAAAAAGGGAGATGATTAGATTGTGGATATTGAGCTGCTGGCTTGTTGAAGAAATCCATCATTTGAAAGCAGGAAGAGAAAGTTAGAGAGAAAAAGAATTATTGGGAAACCAAAAGAGAGTCACACAGAGCACAGAGAAAGGCAAAATGCAGATGGACAGTAAACCCTGAATACTGGGCTTTGCAAAAAGTAATATATATATATATATATATATATATATATATATATATATATATATATATATATATATATATATATAAAATATTATTTTATGTTATATCATATTAACATAAGCAAGTGATTGGGATAAGTGACATGGGGTTGAACTTTCTTGTAGAGTTAAAACACAATGTGCATAAATGCATCTGCAAGGATTCAAACCAATAATTCCAAAAGCCACAACATGAAGCAGTGCAAATAAGGCACTTTATTCTACGTAAAATAAAAGCAAGCCAGTCAGAGAGATAAGCTTTTTTACTAGTAAATTCCAAAGATCTGTTCAGCATTCAAAAGTGACCTGTATTTATAACAAGCCATCAGTTAATAAACCAATTAGTGGCCTTAATTTTATAGACCTGCTGTCATTCATCCTGTACCTCTTTCATTTCCACCAGAGTTTTAAAGTCTAGATACCTCTTTTTGTATAATACACATTCAAGGATTTGAAATGTTAAACATACTTGCCATTCCCATTTATAGATTGTACAATGCATTTGTATTCACTTTTCTTCTTATTTCTGACAAGAGTTGGCTTATCCATTCCTTCAGTTTCCTAACTGTTTTTGTTACCCACATAAAAAAAACCTTCATACAGATCATAATATGCAGTATTACAGTCATAATTTTGAACTGTCTATCCCCATAATGTGTTCGGACATGCTGTGATTATAGCATTGAAGAGTGCTGCTTTTTTGCCTAACTTGATTGCTATTAACCATTTATTACTTTTATAACATAAAAGTTTCTTTAAATTAGGATAGCATTTAAAGGGGAAATATGGTCTCACATTTGTTATTCCCCTATATCTGCTGCTACATGCAGAACAAACAATTTATTCCTAATAATATTACACATACCTAAAATTTCTATCTTTCCCTCCATTCAATATTTACTAATCAGCAGTATCACATTCCAACAAATATGAAGAAAATTCAATATCCAAAATGGTCATCAGTTTCATTGCATTTATAACTCCTACTCAGAAATCTGTGCCTCATCTCATTCAGGTTACTGTGAAATCTGATAACATCTATAGTTAATCTTGACCAATGCAGGAGCTGAGACCATATAATACTGGAGAATATGCGTGGGGTATATAAATATACATTCCTACCCCTTCTATTTTAAAAATGTGAGTATATGCTTACCTATTTGTTGCATGTTTTACTAGGTTACCATCTAATTTTTGAATCCTTTCTTAGGAGTAACTCTTAGTAAATTGCAAACTGTGAGTAGTGTTGCCTACATATTTTATAAACTTTGAGTTCACTAACTGTTCATGTCCACATGGTGAAAGTAATATTATACACATATATTATCAAGTATGCAGAGCAATGTAATGGATGTAGTCAGTTTTTGTCACTCTGGATGTTGAACTGGTTAATTCATCCTTATGTAATATTATCCCATATCCAGAAAGAATAGCTACTCTAAGTGAATGGTTTAGTATTTATAACACTTTAATGACAAACCTAGAAGAATAATGATAGGTTTGGATATCATACTAAAGAACAATGTCTTTTTATGAGATAATGTACATTGCAGACATGTTTTGGGTATAGCCATGGCTACAGAGGTAGCGACAACTTTTGTTAATATTTATCTAGAAAGGTCAGAGCAAAAATTTATTTTCACTGCAACACTTTTTTAAATATGTGTCATATTACTGTTGTTCTGGACAATTTCTCTGTGCAGTTTGCAAATTCACTCTGTGTCTGTGTGTTTGTCTTTCTCTGGATATTCTGTTTTCCTCCCACCTTGAAAAAATGTGCTAATTGAGTGGCTATTCTAAGTTGTCCATATATTTGTTTGCATTTTTTTTATCTTATGGTAAGGCTCATGGCTGAAAAATATCTGAGACCAGTCCACTTTCCTGATTAACAAATATTAAATAAATAATTGTCTATTTATCCACTTTCAAGGATTTACCTTGCGTAGCTTTGCCAGATTACCAAATATGTTCTTATGTTAGTGAACAGCAAGCTGGACACTTCTTTAATAGTCAGCTTTGTGACAAGAAAGTGAGATGAATAGTTAACATCTGTAGCCCTGAAGAGGCCGTTAACAATGAGTGCAATATATACTTTCAGTTATGATTCTGCAGTCCTTGTTGTCTGCTTTCAACGTTTACTTTTCTTTATTCTTGATATTTCCCCTGATATTCTTAGAATTTCAGTGTTAAACCTGAATCTTTAACTGGCCGCTCAGTCCTATATCCAGAAAAAAAAAGAAGAAGAAAGCATTTCAGAGCTGGAGACATTTTTGGCCAAGTAAACTAAACAGTTTCACTTTTAAATCCCATAACCACCCTAGTTATAGAGGACTTGAGAACTTCATATTGGTAAAAAGTATTCACAGATGTCATAGAAATGATATATATACATTGCTTCTTCTCAGATATGAGGGTGCCTACATTTTGACCAAGCACAACAGGTACTGGTGGATAGACCCGCATCCTGCTTTACCATGATGCCAGACAATACCTCTGTCAGTCTGTGCAGGATTATTTCTCCAAAAAGTCAATACACTCCATGCAGTCTTATTGTGGTAACCAGTTTTAAATTAAAACTGCAGCTTAGTTTGCTCAAGAATCCTGGAAAAGAAAAACAAAAATAATGGAGATACAAATAACCAAAAAAATCAGGGACAGATTTTAAATATTGCTCTAAATTTTAGAAAATATTTAAAATAATAGATTTTGCATTACCATGTATTTTCTGATAGATATGAATCTAAAGCTCAAAATGTCTTTTCTTATTTCATAATTGCAGTCTCCAGTTATTTTAAATCACAGATTTTACAAGGAACAGACCCAAATATGAGACAAAAATCTGGATAGTCTGTGGAATTTTGGACAACTGGTTTGACTGCAGCCTAGCTGCTTTTTTCTGTTGAACTTATTCTTCTTTCAGCTTTTCCTTGTTAGGGGTCACCACAGCGGATCACCTGTCCACTCACGATTGGCAGTGGAGTTTTACTGTATCAAGTTGCCAGCCCAATGCACAACTTTCCACAGAAGGCACAAAAACGCACACACCGAAGGCCAATTTAGAGTGCCCAATCCACATTCAGCATGCCTTTGGGATGTGGGAGGAAACCGGAGCACCTGGAGGAAACCAACACGACCACAGGGAGGACATGCAGACTCGCACAGAAGGCACCACAGGCAAGGATCGAACCTGAGAACCTCTTGCTGTGAGGCGACAATGCTAACCGCTGCACCTCCATGGCTGCAAATATGATGAAAAATCATAACAATAGCATACAGTCTCATGGCTGCATATACTGTCTGTAAGAAGACACAATTAAGAAACAAAGTGACCTTTAGGCAAGAAAATGGTTCTTAAAGTAGAACTTGCTATATTTTGAGACAAAATATTTCTAGAATGAATCTTGCTGCACGTTTGACCTCTTGAGTACAAGCCTGCTAAATGTTTTTTTTCACATAATTTTTATTGATTTTTCATAAATACAAATGCAACAAAAATGTTAAACAATATAGACAAATCTAACTATATACAATGTCCATAACAGAAGTAACTTTGTCAATACATTCACATTTTATCTAATAATTTTTTAAACTTTAGCCAAGCTAGTTTTTATGTCATTCTTGTAATTCTTAAAGTTATAGTCATTAACCTGCTAAATGTTTTGTTTTCAAGATAAAACAGCAGTATGATAACATACAACTCATCCATGTTTGTGTAACTAGCATAAGCAATAATATCACAGACTCATTGCCCATTAGAGACTAATGCTGCTGCTTCAACATTTTCTTTGCAGGTGTGTACATCCTTGAACACAGAGGATTCTAGGAGTGTAACTCTTATAAATGTTTTCCATGTAATACTCATACCACCCCAGCTTAGAGATGCTCCTATTCCTTAACAGTGTCTGAAATACAAGCAAACCCTTACATCTGCACGCACAGATAGAGACTCGGGTAAAAGAGACTGAACAGGGAGATTTGTAAATTCCTTCTGCCCCATCACTTCTGTCCCCTTTAACAGTATTTCCCTTACTATAGCTCTAAGTGATATCATTCTATCATTAAAGCTATCCTTTATTTTTACATTCCTGAATCTTACAAAAGATCTTCCCATACAAAATACTGTAATATCCCATTTCTTTAACTAATGCAGAGGCAGAACCATATACAAAAATCTGAGAAGCCAGATTTCTGCCTTTCTTGTGAGTCTAGCTGGTACTCATTTAGTTGGATACATAAATGGAAGTTTCAACACTGGCAACCTCAGAACACTGGTTACACTGTTTTTTTGGTAAGTGATCCTGCAATTGTGATACTTGACAACATTGCAAAAGTCTTTCATTATTTTCACTGGCAATTCAGCTAGGCCTACCTGTGAATGTTTGTTTTCTTTTTACAAACATTATACCATTCATGTCTTATACAGCCCTCCTTGTGTTTCTGTTTTAATGTAGTCCAATCTCTCTCTCTCTCTCTCTTATTTTCCCATTATAAAAGGATAAAAGGCAAACTTGTCCTTTCACCACAGCCATTTTTCTACTAACAATAAAATATTTGGCAGAGTACATTGTATTCCTTTAAGACCTTACAAAATGACAAATAAAGCGAGATCAAGTTAAAATAGTGATGTTTACCGGTGATTTGTTCTGCTTTTAAGTATCCTGCCACATTGCATTCTATTACTCTAAATGGTTCTAGTGCATACACCTTTCTGCAGCTTTTTACTTGTAAGTCACTTGCTAATAAAACAGGATTATTTTAAGTAATGATAGTGGACCATATTGCTATAGAAATATAGAACATTATGTCTCTGTCTTTAATGTTACATGCCTGTAAAATGCATGGATATATTGTTTCATACCGCCCATTACTGACTCACATCTACAAGTCTCTAGGATTATAAGCTTATGATTATAGTTCTGATTTGACAAAAATTAATCTTCCAGTTACAGATTAGGGTAGGATAGGATAGAATCAGTGCTCTCTGCATGGATTGCTAACCTGCTTTTCTTTATATATAAATTAATACAATGACACTTCCTTAAGTCTGTCAACCATCTCAAGATATATAAATAAAAAGAAAATGGTCTACAAATTACATGTGGCAGAGGGAGAGCTATAATTACATTTTCTGCACATGATTATACAAATAAAATGTGCAGTTTGTATTTTCCCTATTTAAGTCTACACACACAGCTTTTATACTACATAGCTGCCTATATTCTTTTTTTTTAGACAAATCTAAACTATTAAGTGGAAATAATTTTGAACAACACCTATTACGTAGCCACACTTTGGTATATGCACCATCTCCTCAACCCATTTGACACATGATGCATGATACACCTTTCCTGTGCAGTGATAGTATTTGCAGCATGTTAGGGCTACACCTCCCTGTTTGAAAAAAATACCAGTCTGCTGAAAAAAATAAGAACAGATAGATATTCTAACTCTAGCTGATGTTTTGCTAATAGTGGATACTGGCAAAAAATAATTTGCTGCCTTTGAAAGTTTTCTTGTTAAGTTCTTCATCCCATGTAACCCTTTCTGTCAATGCCTCCTGCTTCATCGTGCCATTGAAAAGGCACCTCAACTAATGTTACTTACTTTGTTATTCTGGAAATTAAGTCTATAGTACTGTACTGCTAGTGTTCAATATGACCTCACCTTTCTCTGTTAATTAAGGTGCCTCATTTCTACAGAACATTAATTTATTCCTTTGTACCATCAATTTACTCCCTTTTTGTAACACCCATATACTCCCTTCAAAATAAACATTGTGCTACCTAAGCTTAAGGTCTCGATGCCCAATAGAAGACAACCTCTTTAATCTTTTGGCATCAAATGGCATCACTATTTCTACAGTACATGCAAGCTTTCCTGTTTGGCACTAATCACCCACTCCAGGTATAAAAGGAGATTACAGATCAATTACTTAGCATGAGTGCAAAGAGAAACCTTCCGACAGTTCAAACAATAAGCCTGCAGTTTTTTGCTATATAACAATAACCAGGCCGTGACTATATATGTCTGAGCTGTCCACACAGGATTTAGTATGCAGTTTTCTGTATTTTAATGCTGGTTAAGCTACCCTTTTTCACTAAGAAGTCACAGGTCTGATAAACATCTCCAGTGACTGGTTCAAGTACAAACTGCTGTCAGAAGCCTCTTAATTGAACCTCCATCCTATTTGCAAAAATCAAAGTCAAAGTAAGCTTTATTGTCATTCAGAAATCACACAAGTGCAAAAACAAGGAATTTCCTTGTCTCCAAACTCAATGTGCAGACAACATATACACTAGTTTCACAAACTTATACACATATAACACCTAGCTATAACATCACCTATAACACTACCTAGCTATACATTTATACATATAACACCTATCCATTACATCATGGACATGCATGTAGACAGACTAATATTGCACATAATTAGAAACGCATTTTAACACTTTTTGCGGTGAACACTCGCATGAAACTTTAGTATTGCACAGGTAATTGGTTAAGACATCGCATTGATCCTTGCACAGAAAGAAACATTTGAGTATTACACTGTGAACATTAGAGTATTGTACTATGGACCTTAGAGTATTGTACTATGGTTAATTTATGAATTCACAACATGTATTGCACTGAAAGAAGAGCTATTTTACTGCATTGCTACTGCCCTAGATGGGCTATAAGTTACAGTCATGGTGAATATTGCACTAAGTATTAGATGAGTATGATAACCAGGTTAATGCACAAATTTAGACAAGCTTCTACAGTTTCTACTGGCCCAGATGGCCACAATGGAGCAAAGTTGTTACTAGAGTTCAGCAGCCTGCTGATATTAGGGATGGAGCTGTTCCTGAATCTCATAGTTCTGCAACATATGCTTCAGAAGTACTTTCTGGATGATAGATGCAGGAACAGTCTAAAAACAAAGTGAGTGCAGTCTTTAATTATTCCTCTGGCCCTGCGGAGACATCTGGATAAGTACAAGTTGTGTATAGATGGTAAGATAGTCTTGATCATTCTCTTGGCTGTCTTCACAACTCTCTGGAGGGATTTGCACTCAGAGGTAGAGCCGCTTCCATGCCATACTACAAGGTTGTTCATCAGAATGCTTTCTATAGTACCTTGTAGAAGGTAGTGAGAACTGTCGATGAGTGATTCACTCTCCTCAGCCTTCTCAAAAAGTGCAATCTCTGTTGTGCTTTCTATACTATGGCATTTGTATTGGTGTTCCAAGAAAAGTCCTCATCAATGTGCACTCCCAGAAACTTTGTGCTTCTTTCTCTTTCCACTGTTTCTCCATTGATGGTGAGGGGAGAATGATCTTTGCAATTTTTCCTGTAGCCATAGTTATCTCTTTTGTCTTGTTCATGTTTAGTGATGACTTATTTTTATGCCAGGTAATCAGTTGTTCTACTTCATCTCTATATGCTGTTTCATCGTTGTTACTGATGAGGCCCACCACTGTTGTGTCATCAGCAAACTTGATGATGTGATTTGCATTGTACCTGGCTGTACAATCATGTGATAACAGGGCAAACAGCAAGGGAATGTGGGATGCCAGTGTTAAGAGTGATGCTGTTGGAAGAGTTATTTCCTGTGCACACTTTATGAGGTCTGTCTGTGAGAAAGTCAAGAATCCAGTTACAAAGTGGAGTGTTGACACCAAGCTGGAGTAGCTTCATTACCAGATGAAGGGGGATGACCATGTTAAAAGCAGAGCTGAACTCAATGAATAGTACCTTCATGTAGATGTTTTTATTCTCAAGGTGCTCCAGTGATAGATGGAGTGCTAGAGAGATGGCATCTGCCATTCAGTGGTTTGCTCAGTAAGCAAACTGCAGAGGGCCAAGATCAGCAGGCAGCCCAGATGTTATGGCATCCTTCACCAGCCTTTCAAAGCACTACACCACTGTGGAGTTGAGGGCTACAGGGTGGTAGTAATTTAGGCAAGATGTCAGAGACTTCTTTGGTAATGGAATGATTGTCTTGTCGCAAAAGCATTTTGGAACTATTTGTAGAGTTATCAAAGATATCCATGAGGACATTTGTTAGTTGGACTGCACAGTCCCGGAGCACTCACCCTAGCATGTTGTCAGGCCCAGCTGCTTTTCTAAGGTTAAGTCTGTGCAGTGTCCTCTGACATCAGCTGGATTAAGGGTGAGCATTTTCTCATTATGGCCGATGGGCATGTTCTTCACTGTTGTTTTGTATCTGCTGAAGTATACATTCAGCTTATTTAGGAATTTCTTGCTGTCCTAACATTGTTAAGACAGGGATGTGTAGTCAGTTATGATCTGGTCTGGATACCATGCCATAGGTGCCTGGGGTCTTTCTGGTCAGACAAGTAGCTCTGGATCTTTTTGCCATAGCCACAATTAGCTTCCCTCACTCCCTTGTTCAGATTTGCTCTGACAGTTCTGAGGGTTTCCCTGTCTACAGACCTGAAGGTTGCATTCCTTGCTTTCAGTTGCTCATACATTTCTCTAGTCATTCAAAGTTTCTGGTTGGCTTGTGATGATAGTTTTGGTGACTGTCACATCATCCACAAATTTTGAGATGTAGCCCTTTACAGCTTTGATTTACTCCTCCAGGTTGATACAATGGTTCTCAGCAGCTGCCTCCTTGAATATGCTCCGGTCTGTGCTCTAAAAACAGTCCTCAAGTACTGAGACGGCACCCTCTGGTCATACTCTTACTTGTTTCACTGTTGATCTCCTTCTAGTTAGCAATGGTTTATGTGCTGGTATTAACAATATGGAGAGGTGGTCAGAGTTTCCTAGGTGTGGGTGAGGCATGGCCTTAAATGCAAGCTTAACATTGCTGTATACTTTGCCGGTGTGTTCTCCCCCCTTGTTGCAAAGTCCACATACTGGAAATAGTGAGGCAGAACTGTTTTTAATTTGGCCTGATTAAAGTCACCTGCTACTATGAACACAGTCTGGATTCCGGTTTTGCAGTTCATTTATAGCCTGGAATAATGTGGGCATTGCCTCATTTGGATTCGCACTGGGAATACTGTAGACAGCTGTGATGCAGATGGTGTTAAATTCCCTGGGTAGATAAAAGGGTTTGCATTTCAGTGACAGCAATTCTAGATTATCTGGCCAGTGTGAGGATACTATCCCACAAATGGTACACCAGTTGTTATTGATGTATATGCAGACAAATCTCCTTCTAGACTTACCATTGAAAGAATGTATTCTGTCTGCTATAAAAAGTGATAGCCCCTCCACATGAACTGCGCTGTCATTAATGTTAGACTTCAGCAAAAATATGCACACAGCATTTCCTCACCTTGTTCTGAGTAGATAATTCCAGCCTTATATAGTCCATGTTGCTTTCCAACGATCAAACATTTGCCAGCAGGATGGATGGGACTTGCTTTGAGACTTGCAGTAATTCCAGCCCTAGATCCTCTTGCGTGGTCTCTCACACTTCTTATGTTTCCTTCTCTTACCATGGTCCTGTACATTCCAGGCATTTTGTTCTATGTTTGAGTAAGATTCCCATCTCCTGTAACTCAAGAAGGGCTGTAGGCCTCACAGAACCCCCAAACAGCAGCTCATCAAGCCTGTTACACAGCATTTCAGAGGATTGAATTTCCAGAATAGCCTCTCTACTATAAATTAACTTATTGTTAGCAATCTTCCCTGATTTAAAATCTTAATAAAGTTATTTACTATACGTATCAAAGTGGAATATTAGTCCATCGCATCCCTCTGACTCCCTTCACGGCACATATTGGAAGTTGAAGTCACTATGGTCAGCGTTATAGCAGTCATTCAGAATAGTCATTGATACAGTATAAAGATAATTTATTCTACATTCAGCTATACCTTTACCTTTATTGCTCCTTTCTCTGAATTCCTATGATCACTGTTCATCTTGATTTTCTAGTTGTTACTGACATTATAGCAAGACACCTTTAACCATATTTCCCATATAATAAGTGAATTGTCCTGATAATCCATTGCAATGCTCTACAATTAGCACTTCACAACTGTCAGATAAAGAAGTCTCTCTTTTACTTTGATTTATGTATTAATGTCCTGTTATGTATGATGTCTTTGATTAAGTTACTTGAAGTTTTTAATGACAATATTTTTATTTATTGGTTTGCGTGTTTATTCATTTATTTATTTTAGCATTATCTGTCCATTTTTTGTGATATTTTGGGAATAAACAAGTCAATGAAACATATATTCTGGATATAAAAATCAAAGCATACTGACCCCCCCCCATCTGATTACAGTGTTAGCTACAGGAACTCTATTAGGTAAACAACTGGGATACTTCCAGTTGAAACAAACTACTATTGTTTTTGAAATATACAATGTAAGTGTCACTCAAGTGTCCCACTTGAACTTGCAAACCAAACAATTCTAGCATTGTAAAGGAGAGAGGGTAGGATTGATACATTTTACACAATCGTTCTGTATTAATAAACTAAATAAGTCTAAATCAAACAAGTTCTACTTTGAAACGTGTGTGTGTGTGTGTGTGTGTGTGTGTGTGTGTGTGTGTGTGTGTGTGTGTGTGTGTGTGTCAACAGATAATATGCAATGGTAAAGTTAAACTTTTATTTCATTTATGAAACTTTTTGCAGGGGATATATTCCAAGATCGCTGAAGTAGGGAGGGATCCCCCAATCTCCATGTCAAATTTCCAGCTAAGAAGTTCACATACCTCAGGAACAAAATATACTAGGGATCCCCCTCTTTTTCTTTGTTTAATATTAAAATAGGGCCATATTTATAAACCCTGACAATAGTAATAATAATAATAATAATAATAATAGCTGTTTGTTAATCAACTAGGTTCACTGAACACACTGTTCCTTTTCAGAGGCCACCCAGTGGCAATATCTGAGTAAGAGAGTTGCTCAGGGTCACACAGTAGTCAAATGAGAGATAAGTAAACCTAACCTTGTACCACAATAATTATTGCTCATTGCATGACCCCTCTTTGTCAAACATCAATAAGGTAAAGAGTTATTTGAATACTTATTATGATAGTTGTAGCGCAATGTAAAGTAATGTTTTTTTATGGAACAATGTAAATTAAGTCTTGTTTTCCCTTTTTGTCCACAATAGCCATTTCACTACCTTCACCCAACATTTGACATGGGTGAGAACCAGGTATTTGTGGGCAAAGCAAGAGTGCTTCTGTCTATTCACTCCTGCTAAGGGTGCCTTATTAATTTACAATTTTGCCCTCATGGTTTGTGTGGGTGTATAGTGTAGGGACCAACATTGTGGTCCAGAGAGGGAAGCCTACTCTCCCCACTTACATATTGCTGGGCAAAGTGAGCAGGGCTCCACATGCTCTTCCCATTTATGAGTATGGATGTTGGAATCATGCTCTCACAGGCTCATTTGTCACTGGGTTAGCACCTATTGGTCCCACTAGGTATCACCTAAGTGGTGACCCAGAACCATCTGTATCTCAACAGGATGGGTTAGCAGACAACAGTTCCTCACTCTTATCATCTCCTACCAGCTTGTACCATTGTCCAATGAACTAGTCAACAAGCTCATGTCAGTGACATCATGACTCTTTATCTTACTATGGTATGGAGCTGGCTCTTAATATAAACGTATTCAATGAGAATTTACAGAAGAGATTTCTACATACATATTTGCATAAAGCTGGTAGATGTTTGAGATCATTTGTTTTGTCGTCTAAGTAGATTTTTGCAGTTATATATATATATATGTAAAGAAAACTGATTTGCTCATATTTAGCTGATAATGGTGATATCTGTCAAGCTCAGTGCTGATTTGTTTTAGAGAAGAGAGAAACTGGTTTTGAGTTAAGTAAAAAAAATAGTGGCAAAATGCGTTATGGCAAATTAATGTAAGTGTTGAATAGAAATGAGGAACGTGTTTAAAACATTAAGAATGTAGGGGGAAAATATGGCCTGGAGTCTAAGGAATGCGCAGCCAGATGTTTAAGGGATTGTGAAAAAAATGTTAGGCATTCTGTAACTGAAAGGACTGATCACAATTATGGACAATGTAGAGAAAGAAGGAGATGTTAGATTAATTATCTGGGAGCCAGGATTATTGTTAAATGATAGAAAAAGAAAAAAAAACATATGCAGGCCAGTTGATGGTGACATTGAGATATTTTCATCATTTCTGATACACAGAAGGAGGCAACAAAAGGAATCCTGAATTGTAAAGAAAAATGTAGACTTTCCATGTGACTCTGTACAAAATTATAATGGTTATTGGGGGGGGGGGCAATTTTAGAAAGAGAACAGAGGAACAAGAACTATGGCTGACTCAGGGAAATTGGTAGATAAACTTATGGAAGAGAGCATAACAGAGAGAGGTTATATGCACATTTAAAAATGCACAAGGCAAATAAGTGTGTCATAGTAGCTTCTGGCAGGAAATCCATTTGAATGGTATAGTGAGGATAAACTAAAGAAATATAGTTAGACGGTGCCAAGGGTTTACACACTATATGCCCCACACCAGAATGCCAGAAAAATAGTAGGAGTAATAATGCTTTATTCTACTCGTTAAGCACCTTTATCCCTTAAAATACAGCTGGGACTTCATCAGAACAAAGTAAAAGCGTTATTCAAACTTTTATATACCAATACATTAATTAATTGCATATAATTAAATTAAATTCCATCCAATTGTCTTAAAGAAACATTTTAATTTTAAAAAGACAACTGTAGATTCTCCCTATTTTTAATAATAATAAACTTAAAACAACCACCTTTACAATAAAACAATTCCGAGACCTAAAAGCTTCTTCACATGAATATGACATTGGTTCTAAAAATGACTTTAAAAGTCTTAGAATTCAATACCTCATTTTTTTAGTATGGGCAACAATGAAAAACTGTCATTTAATCCTGGGGCAATGGTTGCATTCAACCTATTAATCCAAAATAATTCCCTTATTCTATTTTTAATTACCACCACCCACCCCTCACCAGGAAGGGTTGGAATTATTTTATGATGCATTACAAGAGCTCACCGCTTTCAATGACATGATGATTAACTTTATTATGACCACCATGGAGTATATTTTGTTAAACATTGTTTTTTTACTTTTGAGGGGGATTTTACAGACAAACACAAGGGGTGGCAATGAGTGCCAGTTGTGCACCAATTTATGCCAACCTTGTACTATATTCGTGGGAACCTAAATACGTGTTTGGAACATCTTTCAGCAAATCTTGGTTCACGTATTTTCGTTTCTTGGACGACATATTTATACTTTGGAAAGATGCATCTTCTGAGCCAGAACACTTTGTAGAATATTTGAGCAAAGTGTGTTTTTACTTCAAATTTACTTCTACTTTTTGGACACTCATATTAACTATTTGGATGTTACGCTCATTAAGGATGAAACTAAAGGAGCATTTGCTTCAAAATTTTTAGAAAAGTGACCTTTTCCAATAGTTATTTAGATTATCATAGCCACCATCCATGTTACACAAAGAGAAACATTTTTAAGGGAAATTTAGTACAGGCAGCCAGGATGTGTTCAGATATTGACAATCCTAATACTGAAATTGTCACTATTACTGTTATGTTTAAGGATAGAAGCTACACCACAGATTTACTGACCACCATTTCTAATGTGATTTTAGCAGGATGGGGAACCAAGTATAAACCATTACTAGGTTCAGCAGATGGGGTTAAACAGCTAAGGACCACTAGATTTATGAGTCCCAAATTTAATGTGAGTATGGTTATTCCTTATGGTGTGGGAAAGAAAGATATTAGAAGTATTGTGACCAAAAATTTGACTATTTTTAAAGAAAATCAGGAGATATTAGAATTAGTAGGGTTAAGCCCAGTTTTTAAAACAGGTAGGAACCTTAAAGATTTATTTGAATATACATATATCCACCCCCCATTACTTTGAAAGGCATGACTAAGTGTGGTACTTGCAAGTAATGCCCCTACATTTTAGACGTTGATAGTATACCCCTGAAGGGAAACAAGTACAAGGTTAAGAAAAAAAGAGGTAATTGCAACATTAAGTGTGTTATTTACATTGCAATTTGTCAAACATGTGGAAAGTATTATGCAGGGAAGATGGAAAGAAGATTGAGATTTAGAATTTATGAGCACATATATGCTATTTCCAAAGGGAAATCAAACAATGCCCTATTTAAACACACCCAAGTATGTTGAAGATTTTCTAAATTTAAATTTGGTATCTTAGAATCAGTGCCACAGTGTCCAAGGGGTAGGTGGTAGGAATTAAAAATAGAAGTAAGGGAATTATTTCGGATTATTGAGGTGAATGCAACTGTTTCCCCAGGTTTAAACAACAGTTTTTCATTGTTGCCCATACTAAAAAAATGAGCTCTTGATTTCTAAGACTTTTAAAGTAATTTGTAGAACCAATGTTTTATATATATATATATATATATATATATATATATATATAAATATATATATATGTGTGTGTGTGTGTGTGTGAAGAAGGTTTTAGGTCTCAGAATTGTTTTATTGTGAAGATGGTTGTTTTAAGTTTATTATTATTAAAAATAGGGAGAATCTACAGTTGTCTTTTTTAAAATACAAATGTTTCTTTGAGGCAATTGGATGGGATTTAATTTAGTTGTATGCAATTAGTTAACTTATTGGTATATAAACGTTTGAATGATGCTTTTATTTTGTTCTGATGAAGTTCCAACTGTATTTTCAGGGATGAAAGTGCTTAACATGTAAAACAGGGGTGGCTCATGCTATAGGACTGCAGCCCCCCCCCCCCCCAGCTGTGGAAAGAAAAAAAAACAAAATAAAAAAATTGCAAAAAAATAATTTTCCCGGATCTCCGTGCATGCGTGATTGCGCAGACAGATTATGGAACTCCAGACTGCTTTGTCAGCAGTCTGGATAGGAGGAAAGGCCATATCTGCCCCGCGGCCCATGCAGTGATGACTGCACAGAATGGAAGATGTCCAGACTGAAACATCTGGGGGAACTGTTACTGGAGCTTGTGCGGGACTGTAGATGGACTCAAAACTGTTACTGGGGCCTAGGGAACTGAAATTGTCTTCTGGAGCTGTATCAGGTAGGTGTGTGTGTGTGTGTGTGTGTGTGTGTGTGTGTGTGTGTGTGTGTGTGTGTGTGTGTGTGTGTGTGTGTGTGTTTGAAATGCCCCCAAGTGCTATATGGTGGTGGGTAGAGAACAGGCTTGAATCCTGTACCTTAGGCCCAAGTGGCAAGAGCCTGAATTCCCTACCCACCACCATTTGTAAAAAAATTTCAGATTTTACCCTAATACTTGTTCTTTTCCTCATAAAATCTGTGGTTTCTGTATTTTTGTGTCCTTGCAAAGACAGTAGTGTACTGGTGCAGTGGTAGCATTGTTGCCTGACAGCTACAGGTTCTCTAGTTTGTCTCTTGGCCAGGGTGCCTTCTGTATGGAGTCTGCATATCCTTTCTGTATTTGTGTGGGTTTCCTCTCGGTGCTCTGGTGTTCTCCCATGTTATAAAGACATGCGTCTGTCTGGAGTGTTTCTCCCTGGGCCTCTGCTGAAAATTGGCTTTTGTTCCAAGTCAGGCTTTCCTGGTTAACAAATGTTAAATAAAAATGACAAGCATTTGAATTTCAGACTTCATATTCTTCAGAAAGTACATGGTAACACAAACGCGTTTATTCTAGCAATTTTCTAAGTTTATAAGATGGATATTTTAAATGTGTCCCTATTTTTTGGACTGTATTACCTCATTATTGGCTTCATCCAGGTTTTTTGTGCTATGGCTGAGAGCTTTGGAACTGAATTTACTGAATATGTTTGGGGGCTGTATTCCCCCATTACTGGCTTTGTCCAGGTGTTTTTTGCTAAGAGGTTGAGAGCTATGGTGAGAACTGAATTCACTGAATATGTTTGGGTGCTGTATTCCCCATTATTGTCTTTGTTCAAGTGTTTTGTGCTAAGAGGTTGACGGCTATAGTGAGAACTGAATTCACTAAATGATAGCTATTTAAGTTTCAGTCTTCCTCTTTTGCACAAAACAGCTGATTTGGTATAGTTGTATATTGCTTTGACTGTTTTGCACATGGTCCTGGGTTCAAAACTTTCAGTGAAATGTATGGAGGTAACACAGCATTTTATTCTAGCAACTTTCCAACATTATACAAGCAATGTTTAAAATGTGTCCCTGTCCCCCCCCCTCCCCACAATAATTTTTAGCTTTTTCCAGATTTCTTGTGCTGCAAAGATCAGAGATACAACTGAGTGAGTAGATTTTACAAGGAGCTGAGAGCTGCAGGGGAGCAAAAATGTAGTGCTGCTTATGCTGAGTCTGCTTGCATTGTTAATAACACCACAGGTAGTGTACTTGCTTTTGATGCAGAAGGCTGTGGGTTCTACTCCCACAATAGATAAATGCATTGCTGATACTGTACTGTGTTGCAAAGGGGGTGGATGCTGCACTCCTTTTTGGTGAAGATACCTAGTAACTATGAACCTGTTATCAGTTTGCCATCCATTCCCTATTGCAATATTACTAGCTTATCACTTTTTTAGTGTAAGATAGGCAATTTATTCTTCAAGGGCAATAAGCACTTTATTTGTAGAGGAAACAATGAAATATAAAGTTGCTTGCTAGCAGCAACCTCTTCATTAGTAACAGATCTCTTTAATGTTGAATTATTTAGATGACTTTTGTTTCTTCAGAGATTGTGCATATGTACTGATACTGGTGGACTGTAGAAGTTTGAGTAGACTTTTATGATGGAACTGTTCTGAATTGGGCACTTTTGTTATTATTGATGCATGCATTTTGTTTCATTGTTTACTGGAAAAATGTTCAAAACAATAAAATTAAAATGCCGTCTAAAACTGTACTGTATTGTACAAGGAATATAATTTAATACAATCAGGAAGGTGTATGAAAGAGCATGTATATGTTTCGTGTGCAAGGGGCCTAAACCAGTGGCTTCCCCAGCTACTGGCAGATTCTGTTGGAGCAGTCTGTGCTGGTTTCTTTAGACCCATAAGCAGTACTGAGGGTCCCCTTCCTGTGCAAGGCTGCCCTGCTTGCCAGGTATAGGTCTCCCTTCTTCCCCAACTCATCTGAAGTAGCACATTGTCTATCAGCTAACCAGATCCTCATATCCTCAGGCAAAGTGCTAAGGGCTTGTTCCCTCATCAAAAGGTCTGCCAGCCCTTTCAACTTACCAACCTATTGAAATAAGTGCTCAATTCAGCAACATATTCACACACACTTTCATCTGCCTTGCGCCTATGCTCAAGAAACTTTTTCCTACACATTTCAGGTGTTAGCTTAAACAGATCTAAAAGACATTTCTTTACAGCGGTATAATCAAAACATGCATTAGGCATTTTAGATAATGCAGTTACAGCTTTACCATGGGGTAAGGGGGTAAGGAGCTGTACACAGAGACCTTGGTCAACTTCATACTGTTTTAAAACCCTCTCAAACATATGAATGAAACTATCAAAATTATCCCCCTCTTTAAACTGTGGAAGAAATTTACTGACCTTTTGTGCTTCTGGGGTCCAGTTACTTCCTTCCCCATTACCTCCATGACTCTGGCAAAGAGTTAGCATCTCCTTCTCATGCTGCCTCTGTCTTTCTTGTCCCTCAGCTTGCAGATGTAACAGCTTCTCATTCTCCTCAGCCTGAAAATGTCTCACTCTCTCATTTGCTTCTAATTCCACACGCCTGGCCTCCAACTTGTCTCTTTAGCTTCAGCTGGATTTTTAAGTCCACTGCAGAAAGGTTGAGCTGTCCATCATCTGAGGGAATTATATCTCCACTGCCAGTCTGATTGTCCTCCTGGTTGCTGTTTTAGGTTCATAGGTTCACAGGTAGGTACTAGGCTATCTGCTGGAAGGCATTCATAAGCCTAGCCAGAATGTGTTGGTGTTCGCCACCCCCTTAGATTAGTTCCCTGTGTCTCTGTCCACAAGAGCCATTGAAGTGATCCCTGGGGTAAACTTTTTGTTTCCCATCCTCTCTTGAAGAGGGTTAGCGAGGAGCTCTGCCTAATGTAGATTGGAATCTTGTTCCAGAGCATGGGAAGTCTCTGGGATAGGAATCTATCCCTCCAGCATGTCCTATTTATTGTTGTAGTGAGGTTTACATCCCTGGAGCATGTGGCTTGAGGGGATATGGTTTTCTTTAGGTGAAGCATGTCCATCAATTCTGGGTTGGACATGGCCTTGTATGTTAGGCAGAGATCACCTCTGAGTAGGAGGTATGCAACCGAGTACAGCTGGAGTTTCTTCAGTTGAGCTGCATAGGGCATCTGCTTGAGGCCAGTGATCCTCTTGGTGAGGTACGTCTTTGGTCTTTCCAGTTGTTGCAGGTGCCTTGTAAGGTGCATCCCAAATGAGGCATCGCACTCCAAGATGGGTCTGATGAGTGATGCATAGAGGGGCCCAATGACCTATTTTGATCTGGATACAAACCCATTTGTGATTAGGTGGGCCACATAGAAGGATTTTCTAACCACTTTGGCAATGTGATTATCAAAGGAAAGGTTATTATCTACTTGGGTCCCCAGATCCCTTATTACATCTTCCGTATTTAGGGGTCTACCACCTATGTGATAGTTTGTGGGTACTTTGTTTTTTTCCAAAGGGGATGACTATGCACTTTTTGGCATTTAGATTGAGGCCATGGTTTTGACACCAGGTATCTGTGTCAGCGAGACCCTTTTGGAGGATGTCTGTGTCAGCTGGAGAGTCAGTTACAGTCTTTAGTTTGCAGTCATCTGTGAAATTGGTCAGCCATAGTCCTCCTGTGCTTGCCTGTACCTTTGAGAAGTATATGCCGAACAGGAGGGGTCCTAAGACTGAGCCCTGGGGAATGCCACTTGTAACCGGTTTAGAGACAGAGCTAGCTCCCACAACTCTTACCATGTGGGTTCTGTCCATGAGCCAGTTGGCAACCCATCTCATGATGTAGGATTTTCTGTTCAGGCTGGTGAGCTTGTCTATAATACCCGAGTGGTGAATGGTGTAGAAGGCCTTTGCAAGGTCTAGGTAGGCTGTGCGGACCACCTTTCCCTCGTCTATAGCCTTGGTAACTGTCTCAAAGAAGTCCTCCAGGTTTAGGAGGCATGATTTGCCCTTAACAAAGTCGAACTAGGTAAGGTCCAGTGTTTGGAGGTTCACAATGTCTCTGTTAATTAGATCCATGATGATGCACTCCATAGCTTTGTAGACCAAGATAGTCAGGCTTATAGGGCAATAGTTCCCGGGGTCCGTTGTGGCTCCACATTTGTGGAGCAGAATAACCATTGCTGTTTGCCACTCTATGGGCACATAGCCCGTGGAGAGGCTGAGTTTAAACAGTGAGTTTAGCTGAGGGGTTAGTTCATCTTTGAGCTCGTGTAGGACGCAGCCTGGGACACCGTCTGGTCCCATTGATGCTGTGTTTTTGGCTTTGGAGAGGGCAGTTTTAACCTGAGTGTCTGTAATTTCAGGGGCACTACATTCTTCTTATATAGTAATGGGCCCTTTTGGGGGTGAGAGTGGGGGTGAAGTTTGCACTGAACCTGTCTGCCAGGATGTTGGCTATATCAGTCGGTTCAGTGTATTTTGTGCCATTCTGCACCAACTCCGAGCAGATCTGAGAATTGCCACTTAGATTCTTGACATAGCTAAAGAATGCCTTGTGGTTATCTTTGGAGTCCATGGCAATTTTTCTTTTGAAGCTAGCCTTGGATGATTTTATAAGGGAACATTGTTTCTTGCTGATATTGATCAGGGATGTCTTCCTTTCTTGGGATTTTACTCTTTTCTGTACTAGTTTCCTCCTATTGTATAGCTTGTTTATGGCAGGGGTCCACCAGACTGGTTTCCTTTTCTTGGAGGAGGGAGTCTTGGTTTTGTTTCGGATAGCATGATCCAAGCATTCTTGTAGGTGCCCATAGAGTGCATTAGTAAAGGATTTTACAGCTTGGACAGCGTTATCCATTAGCATGGGGGCTTTGAAACTTCTCACCTCGGTCTTAAGTAACGTGAAGTTTGCTTTTGAAAAGTTTTTCACGGTGGTTTCTTTGACCGGGGGTGGTGGTGGAATGTGGATATCCAGAGTGATTAGTTTATGGTCAGAACTAACCAACGAGGGGTTGACGTCTGGAGTGTAACACCGGTCGCCCATGTTGGTGATGACCAGTTCCAATATGTTGTCACCTCTGGTGGGAGTGTTGACCAGTTAATCCAGGGTGTTTGAGTTTATAAATTCTAGGAAATGTTGGGCAATGGAATTTGTACTTGAGTAGTTCTCTCAGTTAATGTTTGAGTAATTGAAATCACCCAATATCAGGGTGTTTGGTAGGGCCTTTATGTTTCCCAGTGTTTCCAGAAATGTGGAGTGGGGGTCCTGAGACATGGTGGGTGATCTGTAGCAAGCTATAATTTGAATAGCAGTTTTGCACGTTGTTTGTTGCACGTGGATGATCTCTGAAGCATTGTGCTGTGCCACTGACCTGGAGGTGTGGATATCATTGATGAAAATGGATACTCCCCCACCTTTTGTATTTCGTTCTGGGGTTTGTGGCCGAAATGTATAGTATGAGTTGTAGCCTGGTAGTGCTGGGGTGCTCTCTGGAGCCTTAAACCAGGTTTCTGTTACTGCACATATATCGATTTTCTCCATACTGAGGAGTGTCTCGAGTGCATGCATTTTGAGGTTTAGACTTCTGGCACTGAGTAGCATTACCCTCAGTTTTTTGTTGCTTGCGCTATTTACAGCAGTGGGTTTGTCTTTTGAGCCATGGGGGTGGCAAGAGCCTTGGCCAGTATTCAAAAGCCTAAGGGTGACAGGTGCAAGCCATCTCTAGTGAAGCAGTGTGGCTTGTCGAGCATATCCTCCCAGGCTGACAGACACTGGAACCCCTTTGAATGACACCAGAAGGTTAGCCAGTTGTTGAAATTGATAATTTTTTCTCTATACCATGGTATCATTCTTGGTGAGGGCAGGATGCTACTAGGGGTCAGGGTCATAACGGCCTGGGCTACATGATCAGAGAGCTCCTCCATGTCTCTTTTCATGTAGTCCAGGGAGGTACGGCTCAGGTCATTCACACCAACATGGACAATGACAGAGTCATATTTGTACTTGTTCTGGAGTGACCTGAGTGCTTGTGTTATGTATTGGACCCTGGCACCTGACAGGGAGCTAACAGTAACCTTCTCCTTGTTCAGCAAAATGAGTGGGACATCAGTGTGCCTGACTATAGAATCACCAATTACTAGTCTGTTGGGTATGTTATTTTCCTTAAGGTGGTTGCATGGCACACTGGTTCTGTGAAGTATGTGTTTCATGGTTTGTGTTGGGGGGAGGAGGTTGCTTTGATGTCTGCTTTGGAGGTCTCTGCTGCTTTTGCAGATTTTTATTCAGAGCCTCCAAGTATGTTTTCATGTATCTATGTGTGTTTTTTGCCGATGCTGGTTTCATAGGTCTCTGTGAGACTGGTGGTGTGATGCAAGTGATTCCCTTCTCCTCTTGACTGCCTGGTCCTGTCTTGGGTTGAGAGAGCTTAGCCTCCAGTTTGGCTGTATAATTGCACCTCTCACATGTATTAGTGTTTGGTGAAAGGAGGAGAGGGTTGTCTGTGTACACAAGGCAATTGTAACATTGCCTCAAAATGCCCAGATTCACCAGTTGGACTGGAGAGTACACCTGAAACTGCCCTTTGGACATTCCTGGATAGGTACAGTGAGCTGTTTTACTGATTGGCTGGTAAAGTCGAATAGAGAGCCTTGTCCTTCTGTACAGTATAGGGGGGGTTCTAGTGCTAAGGTTTATTAGTGCTTGCTGTGAGTTTTGAGCAAGTGTCGGGATGAGAAGTGAATGGTTTGAGTGCTTACTTTGAAAGTTTGTCTAGTTCCAAGGGAAAAATTGAAAAGTAGGCTTTGTGGAGCCAGGAATAGTTATACCCTAGCTAACCGGCGCTGCCTGCAGGTTTTATAGCAGGGAAATGAAAGAGATAGAAATTAGCCCAAAATGGCCAATAAACTACTAATTTCTGGGATGAAAAAAAAAAAATTTTTCATCTGCTTTTACTGTACTTGTGTTTCTTCCTACTTTATTTTGCTTTTGTGTCATCTTAAAAGTACTCAATTGTATTTATTGCTGCTTGGTGTAACTCATTCTAAGCCTTTTAGTTTCAACACTTGGGCTTCAGACCAGTTGTTTTACATTGAGAGGGTTTGTGGTCTGCACTGTAGTGGCAGAACAGGTAGCTTACATCCTTCTAAGTTGGGAACTGCTGATTGAGAGCTCAGTGTCTGTTATTCCTAAAGTGTATTAATTCTGGTTTAAGCACTTGGGCTTTCAGGCCAGTTATTTTACATTAAGAGGGTTTGTGGTCTGCACTCTTGTGGGAGGAGAGGCTGGACTCTGCCCTTCTGAGCTGGGAATTTCTGGTTAAGGACTGATTGTGCATGCATATCTGAACTTCTTCTTACTGAAATCGGTACACCTTGTTTGCTGTAGCATAGACTAGATCCAGGCCTGCTGAATCTAGCTTTGTTTGTATAACTTGAGCACTAATCCAGGCATTCTTTAAAGTATTCAATTGTATTTATTACTGCTTGGTAGTAACTTGATTAAAGTGTAGCTATCATTCTAAGTCTTTTGGATTAAGCACTTGGGATTCAGACCAGTTGTTTTACATTAGGAAGGTTTGTGGCATGAACTGTGGTGGCAGGACAGGTAGCTTTCATCCTTCTAAGTTGGGAACTGCTGATTGAGAGCTCAGTGTCTGTTATTCCTTAAGTGTATTAGTTCTGGTTTACGCACTTGGGCTTCAGGCCAGTTATTTTACATTAAGAAGGTTTGTGGTCTGCACTCTTGTGGGAGGAGAGGCTGGACTCTGCCCTTCTGAGCTGGGAATTTCTGGTTAATAGTTTATAGTGCCTGCATATTTGAACTGTTTCTTACTGAAATTGGTACATCTTGTTTGCTGTGGCATAGACTAGATCCAGGCCTGCTGAATCTAGCTTTGTTTGTATGCTTGTTGTTTGTTTGCTTGTTATTTCCCTGGAATGCTAATTCCACCTAAAACACGGCTTCTCAGCGCTTCTGTGGATCCCTAGTGATATCTGCATTGCTTACTGTACTTATTTCCTTGTTTCACTTGGAAGTAAGTTACTGTTTGTCGTTTCTGCATTTAAGTTACCTGTAACACATTGCACTTAAGTTACCTGGCACTTGCTCACTAAAGCAATTATATAAGTCAGCACTAAAAATTAAAAGCACTACACCCTCACTCCCCATTGGCCCTTGTTTTCAAATATAAAGGAATTCCCAATATTATTCTAGCATGTCCAAAGGTCAGTTGTCAATCTCCTCTCTGGTCCAGCTGGTGAATCTTGGAATCTTGAGGCAATGTTACAACTGCCTCATGTACACAGACAACCCTCTCCTCCTCCCAACAAATTCCAACACATGTGAGAGATGCAACCATATAGCCAAACTGGAGGCTAAGCTCTCTCAACTCAATACTGGCATAACCAGTCAGGAGGAGAAGGAAACCACACTCACTACAATTCCAGTCTCACATAGACCTACCACGACAGCAAACCAAACACATAATCACACAAAAACATACTTGGAGGCTTTAAATAAAGATCTGCCTAAGCAGCAGAGACCTCCAAAGCAGACACCCAAGCAACCGCTACCCCAAAACAAAACATGTACAACACATATCTCACAAAGCCAGTGTGCCGAAGAGTCACAGCCCTTAAGGCTAAACAACACACCTGATAAACTTGTAATAGGTGACTCTATCGTCAGGCACACTGACGTCCTGCTCACCAGGCTATACAAGGAAAAGGTCACAGTGAGCAGCCTGTCAGGCGCTAGGATCCTCCACATAACACAAGCACTGAGGTCACTCCAAGGCAAGTACAAATATGACTCAGTCATTGTCCATGCTGGTGTGAATGACCTGAGACATACCTCCCTGGACTACATGAAAAGAGACATAGAGGAGCTCTCTGAGCATGTAGCCCAGGCCGGTATGACCCTGACCTTGAGTAGCATCTTACCCTTACCAAGAATGATGCCACAATATGAAGACAAGATGATCAATTTCAACAATTGGCTTAAGTACTGGTGTCATTCAAAGGGGATCCAATGCCTGTCAGCCTGGGATGATATGCTCGACAAGCCATGATGCTTTGCTAGGGACGGCTTGCACCTGTCACCCCCTGGGCTTTCGGATATTGGCAAAGGCTCTTGCTACCCCCATAGTGCCTTTTTTAGGCAAGGCTCAAAAGACAAACCCACCTCCATAGGTATCACAAGGGATAAGAAACTAAGAGTAATGCTACTCAACACCAGAAGTCTAAACCTCAAGATGCACGCATTTGAAACTATCCTTAGCATGGAGAACATTGATATCTGTGCAGTAACAGAAACCTGGTTCAGGGCTCCTGGGAGCACCCCAGTACTAGCAGGTTATACCTCATACCATGCTTTTTGGCCCCAAAACTTGGACCGAACCACAAAAGGAGGGGGAGTATCGATATTCATCAAAGATACACACACCTCCAGGTTGGTGGCAAAGCACGAAGCATCAGAGACTATCCATGTGCAACTAACAGTGGGTAAAACTGCCTTCCAGTTTATAGCCTGTTACAGACCACCTTCCCAAACCCAGGAACCCCACTCTGCCTTCCTGAGAACACTGGAAAATATGAAGGTCTCTCCAAACACCATTATATTGGGCAACTTCAACTACCCAAACATAGACTAGGAGCATTACTCTAGCTCCAACACTCTAGCCCAAATTTTCCTAGAATTCATAAACTCAAATGCTATGGAACAACTTGTTACCACTCCCACAAGAGGGGAAAACATACTGGACCTGATCATCACCAACATGGGGACTCTATGCTCCAGACCAGAAGTGTATCCCTCACTGGTAATATCAGACCATAAACTGATCTCACTGGATATTCACATCCCGACCCCACCCCCTGCCCAGAAAACCACAGTGAAAAACTTCTCTAAAGCAAATTTCACACTCTTCAAAACTGAGGTGAAATCCTTCAAAGCCCCCGGGCCTGTGGAAAATACGGCCCAGACTGCAGAATCCTTTATAAATGCATTCTGTGAACACCTTCAGGATTGCATGGATCATGCAATCCCAAATAAAACCAAGACCCAATCCTCCAAAGGCAGACGTCCTGTCTGGTGGATCCCAGCCATAAACAAACTATACAATAGAAGGAGAAAGCTACTACATGATAGAGCAAAATCCCAAAAAGGGTAGGCATCTCTGATCAGTATTATCAAAAAAACTAAGACCACTCATAAAATCGTCTATGGCCAGCTTCAAGAGAAAAACTGCACAGGACACTAAGGAAAATCACAAGGCTTTATTTAGTTATGTTAGGAACCTGGGTGGGAATTCCCAGATATGCTCAGAATTAGTCCAAAATGACAAAAAATACACCGAACCCACAGACATTGCCAACATCCTAGCTGACAGGTTCAGCGCAAACTTCTCCCCCCCCTCCCCACCAAAAGGGCAAATATCTATCCCAGCAGAGTGCTGCCCCCCTGACATCTCAGATGCTCAAGTAAGAGCCGCCCTCTCCAAAGCAAAAAACACAGCATCAATGGGACCAGATGGTGTCCCAGGCTGCGTCCTACATGAACTCCAAGAAGAGCTAAACCCAAACATAAAACTACTGTTCAATCTCAGCCTTACTACAGGATATGTACCCAAAGAGTGGCGTACAGCAACAGTGGTCCCTCTCCACAAAGGTGGTGCCTCAACGGACCCTGGAAACTATCGCCCCATAAGCCTGACTAGCTTGGTCTGCAAAGCTATAGAAAGGATCATCATGGACCTCATAAATAAAGATATTGGGGACCTACAGACACTGGACCTTACCCAGTTCAGCTTTGTTAAGGGCAGATCCTGCCTCTTAAACCTGGTCGACTTCTTTGAAACAGTCACCAAGGCCATTGACGAAGGGAAGGTGATCCACACAGCCTACCTGGACCTCGCAAAAGCCTTCGATACAATACCCCACTCGGGCATTATAGATAAGCTCACCAGCTTAAATATAAACCCCTATGTCACTAGATGGGTTGCAAACTGGCTCAAGGACAGAACCCACATGGTTAGAATTGCTGGAGCCATGTCAGACTCCAAACCAGTTACAGGTGGTGTTCCACAAGGCTTAGTCCTGGGACCTCTCTGGTTCAGTATATATTTCTCTGAGGTACAGGCCAACACAGAAGGACTGTGGCTGACCAAAATTGCAGATGACTGCAAACTGGGCACCATAATCGACTCTCCAGCCAACACAAGCATCCTCCAAAAGGGCCTCATAGAAACAGACAACTGGTGCCAGAGCCATGGCCTCAAGCTAAATGCCAAAAAGTGTATAGTCATCCCCTTTGGCAAAAACAAAGTGCCCACAAATTACCACATAGGTGGTAATCCATTAAGTACAGAAGAAGTAATTAGGGACCTGGGGACCCAAGTAGATAGCAATCTCTCATTTGACAACCACGTGGCCAAAGTGGTTAGAAAAACATTTTATATAGCCCACCTAATCATGAAGGGATTCACATCTAGATTAGGGGAGGTCATCGTGCCTCTTTACTCATCCCTCATCAGGCCCATAATCGAGTACAATGCCCCTTTTGGGATGTACCTTACCAAACACCTGCAGCAACTGGAAAGACCCCAAAAGGACCTCACCAAGAGGATCAAAGGGCTCAAACAGATGCCATATGCTGCATTGTTAAAGAAACTCCAGCTCTACTCAGTGGCATACCACCTGCTCAGAGGCGACCTGTGCCTGACGTATAAAGCCATGTCCAACCCGGAATTAAGGGACATGCTGCACCTCAAAAAACCCAAATCCCATCGAGCTACACCCTCGAGAGACTTGAACCTCAGTACTGAAATAAATAGGACATGCTGGAGGGACAGATTCATAACCCAGAGGCTCCCTTCACTCTGGAATAAAATCCCAGTCCAGGTTAGGCAGAGTCCCTCATTGACTCTCTTCAAGAGGAATCTTGATGAGTGGATGGGAGATTGTAGGTTTACCCCGGGTATCACTTCTGTGTCACCGTTAGACAGAGGCACAGTATACTAACCTCGAAAAAGGGCATAGCAAATTTAATTTAAAATGGGTGGCGAAAGCCAAAGATACTCTGGCTAGGCTTATAAATGCCCTAGGGCAGATAGCCTAGTATGAACCTATGAACCTATGAACCACTCCTCCAGGGACAGATAGGCTGCTCAAAGCTCCCTCTGTCACAGTGAACACAGAAGCTTCCTTCTATCCAAGTAGGTATGGGCAAACACAAAAGCTTGTAACACAGCCCTGAATTCAGAACTAACCTGAAAACTGGACTATACTAGCTTAGAAAGGTGGGAAAACAAGTACATTTTTTTTTTCAGAAAATAAAGCAGATACAATAAAAAAAACACTAAATGCACAGAAATGGCTATCACACTTGAGGGTGTAGTCTACAACAGTTAAACAGATAATTTAAACACAAAAATGACTTTGTTAAAGTGCAGGCAGTAAAATAAGTACAATATGTAGCTGAAACAAGGTTTTTAAATCACAGAAACTCTAGAAAATCATCATTTTAGGTGGAATTAGCTAAAGGCAGCAAGAAAATGCAGAAAAATTATACTTATCACTCCAAAGTCTCTCTTTTGTCTCTCTGCTGCTGTAGAACTCTGCAGGGCACCAAGCAGGACCTTGCTGAGCTGTATAGGTTCATAGGTTCATAGGTAGATACTAGGCTATCTGCCCTAGGGCATTTATAAGCATAGCTAGAGTGTATTTGGCTTCCGCCTCCCTATTAGATTAGCCTACTGTGCCTCTGTAAAGTAAGTCACAGAAGGTACCCTTTTAAGATTAGTTTACTGTGCCTCTGTCTAGCAGGGACACAGGAGAGATCCCAGGGGTGAATTTGCGATTTCCCATCCACGCATCCAAATTTCGCTTGAAGAGAGTCAGCGAGGAGCTATGTCTAACATGAATTATTCCAGAGTGAGGGGAGCCTCTGGGAAATGAATCTGCCCCTCCAGCATGTCCTATTTATTTTTGTGCTGAGGTTTAGGTCCCTGGAGCATGTAGCTCTAAGGGACTTGGATTTTTTGAGGTGGAGCATGTCCATTTATTCTGGGTTTGACATGGCTTTGTACGTCAGACATAGATCCCCTCTGAGCAGGCGGTAAGCAACTGAGTAGAGCTGGAGTTTCTTTAGTCGAGCTGCATAGGACATCTGTTTGTAGCCCATGATCCTCTTGGTGAGGTACTTTTGGGGTCTCTAAAGTTGCTGCAGGTGTCGGGTAAGGTACATCCCAAAAGGGGCATTGTATTCAATTATGTGCCTGATGAGTGATGAGTAGAGGGGCACAATGACCTCTCTTGATCTAGATGCAAACCCTTTCGTGATAAGGTGGGCTGTATAGAAGGTCTTTCTAACCACTTTGGCAATGTGATTATCAAAGGATAGATTACTATCTACGTTGGTCCCCAAATCTCTAATTACTTCTTCCGTACTTAATGGATTACCACCTATGTGGTAATTTGTGGGCACCTTGTCTTTCCCAAGAGGGATGACTATGCACTTTTTAGCATTTAGCTTGAGGCCGTGGCTCTGGCACCAAGCATCCATCTCTGTGAGACCCTTTTGGAGGATGCTTGTGTCAGTTGGAGATTCGATTATGGCCCCCAGTTTGCAGTCATCTGCGAACTTTGTCAGCCATAATCCTCCAGTGTTAGCCTGAACCTCAGAGAAGTATATACCGAACAAGAGAGGTCCCAGAACTGAGCCCTGTGGGATGCCACTTGTAACTGGTTTGGATTCAGACATGGCACCTGCGATTCTAACCATGTGGGTTCTATCTCTGATCCAGTTTGCAACCCATCTTGTGATATAGGGGTTGATATTTAAGCTGGTAAGCTTATTTACGATGCCCGAGTGGGGTATTGTGTCGAAGGCTTTTGCGAGGTCCAGGTAGGCTGTGTGGACTACCTTGCCCTCATCTATGGCTTTGGTAACTGTTTCAAAGAAATCAACTAGGTTTAAGAGGCAAGATCTGCCCTTAACAAAGCCGAATTGGGTAGGGTCCAGTGTCTGGAGGCTCCCAATGTCTTTGTTTATGAGTTCCATGATAATATGCTCCATAGCTTTACAGACCAGACTAGTCAGGCTTATGGGGCGATAGTTTCCGGGGTCCATTGTGGCACTACCTTTGTGGAGTGGGACCACTGTAGCTGTACGCCATTCTTTGGGTACATATCCTGTAGTAATGTTAAGTTTGAACAGTGACTTAATGTGAGGCTTCAGTTCTTCTTGGAACTCATGTAAGACACAGCCTGGGACACCGTCTGGTCCCATAGATGCTGTGTTTTTTGCTTTGGAGAGGACAGCTTTCTCCTGTGCATCTGTGATGTCAGGGAGGTTACATTCAGTTGGGATAGGCGTTTGCTCCTTTGGGGGGGAAGGTGGGGAGAAGTTTGCGCTGAATCTGTCTGCCAGGATGTTGGCTATGTCTGTGGGTTCGGTATATTTTGTACCGTTATGCAACAATTCAAAGCATATCTGGGAGTTTCTGCCCATGTTCCTGACATAACTAATGAAGGCCTTGTGATTATCTTTAGTGTCTAGGGCAATTTTTCTTTCGAAACTGTCCTTTGATGATTTTATGAGGGATCTAAGTTTCTTGCTAATACTGACCAGAGATGCCTTCCCTTTTTGGGATTTTGCTGTGTCATGTAGTAGCTTCCTCCTTCTGTTGTATAGCTTATTTATGGCCGGGGTCCACCAGACTGGTCTCCTGTTTTTGGAGGAGTGAGTCTTGGTTTTATTTGGGATAGCACGATCCATGCATTCCTGCAGGTGCTCATAGAATGCATTTGTAAAGGATTCTGCGGATTGGGCTGCATTATCCTCTGGCCCAGGGGCTTTGAAGGATTCCACCTCAGTCTTGAGAAGTGCAAAGTTGGCTTTTGAGAAATTCTTTACAGTGAATTCCTTAGCTGGGGGTGGGGACGGGATATGGATGTCCAGGGAAATTTGTTTATGGTCTGATCTTACCAATGGGGGGGGGGGGTTACCTCTGGTGTGGAACATAGACTCCCCATGTTGGTGATGACCAGGTCCAATATGTTGTTCCCTCTTGTGGGAGTGTTGACCAGTTGTTCCATTGCATTAGAGTTTATAAATTCAAGGAACCATTGGGCGAGGGTGTTTGGGCTTGAGTAGTTTTCCCAGTCAATGTTTGGGTAATTGAAGTTACCCAATAACGTAGTGTTTGGAGAGACCTTCATATTCTCCAGTGTTCTCAGGAATGCCAAGTGGGGTTCCTGTAATTGGGAGGGTGTTCTGTAGCAGGCTACAAACTGAAAGGCAGTTTTGCTCACTGTTAGCTGCACATGGATGGTTTCCGATGCTTCATGCAGTGCCACTAAACTGGAGGTGTAGGTATCTTTGATGAATATAGATACTCCCCCTCCTTTTGTGCTTCGGTCCGAGTTTTGGGGCCGAAACGCATGGTATGAGTTATAACCTGGTAGTGCTGGGATGCTCTCAGGAGCCTTGAACCAGGTTTCTGTTACTGCACAGACATCGATTTTTTTCCATACTGAAGAGAGTCTCGAGTGTGTGCATCTTGAGGTTTAGACTTCTGGCACTAAGTAGCATTACCTTTAGTTTTTTTATCTTTGGGTTGTCTATGGAGGTGGGTTTGTCCTTTGAGCCTTGCCTATAAAAGGCACTATAGGGGTGGCAAGAGCCTTGGCCAGTATACGAAAGCCTAAGGGTGACAGGTGCAAGCCATACCTAGCGAAGCAACGTGGCTTGTCGAGCATGTCATCCCAGGCTGACAGACACTGGATCCCCTTTGAATGACACCAATACTTTAGCCAATCGTTGAAACTGATCATTTTGTCTTTATACTGTGGCATTATTCTTGGTGAGGGCAAAATGCTACTCAAGGTCAGGGTCATACCTGCCTGGGCTACATGGTCAGAGAGCTCTTCTATGTCTCTTTTCATGTAGTCCAGGGAGGTATGTCTCAGGTCATTCACACCAGCATGGACAATGACGGAGTCATACTTGTACTTGCCTTGGAGTGACCCGAGTGCTTGCATTATGTGGCGGATCCTGGCACCTGACAGGCAGCTTACAGTGACGTTCTCCTTGTTCAGTCTGGTGAGCGGGACGTCAGTGTGCAGGACAATAGAGTCCCCTATAACAAGTGTATTTGGTGTGTTATTTGGCCTTAAGGGCTGTGACTGTGAGGCACACTGATTTTGTGAGATATGTGATTTGTGGGTATTGTTAAGGGGTGGCTGTTGCTTGGATATCTGCTTAGGAGGTCTTTGCTGTTTAGGCAGATTTTTATTTAGAGCCTCCAGCCCAAAAACCTCACAAATGTGGGTTTTATAACAGGGAAATGAAAGAGATAGAAATTATCCCAAAATGGCCAATAAACTATTAATTTTTGGGCTGAATCCACTCCTCCAGGGATAGACAGGCTGCTCAAAGCTCCCTCTCTCACATTGCACAGAGAAACTTCCTTCTATCCAAGTAAGGTATGGGCAAACACAGAAACTTGTAACACAGCCCTGAATTCAGCACTAACCTGAAAACTGGACTATACTAGCTTAGAAATGCGGGAAAACAAGTATATATTTTTTTGTTTTCTTCAGAAAATAAAGCATATACAATCCAAAAAAAAACACTTTAAATGCACAGAAATGGCTATCACACTTGAGTGTGTAGCCTACAACAGTTAAACAGGTAATTTAAACACAAAAACGACTTTGTTAAAGTGCAGGCATTAAAATACGTACAATATGTAGCTGAAACAAGCTTTTTAAAATCACAGAAACTCTAGAAAATCGGTGCTTTAGTTGGAATTAGCTAAAGTCAGCAAAAAATGCAGAAAAATTATACTTTTCTGATGCAGCTGTAACCAAGGCTGCAATCAGGTCTGCCTTAGTTAGGTTCCCATGCACCAATCCCCTAGCCTGGCACATCTCCACCAGCTGGCTCCTTATCAGCTTTCTATACTCCTCTGCTGACATGCTGCCTGCTCACCCTGTCTAACTACACTAACAAAAGAAATAAAACAATTGTGATCTGAACTCTGAGTATTCACTGTGTAGCTGCTTTAAATGACAAAACACCTTCAAAGCTCACTGTACACAAGCTACAGGATTCATTCTAACCACACCACTATAAGCCAATTAGTATCTGCCAACTAATTAATATGTGATGTGGAAATCCCACTGCTGCCAAACACAAATGTGTGAGGTGGATATCCCAAGCACTGCCACCAATTAATATATGACACCCGTGCCCTGGCCCAGCAATCAAGGAGTCTCAATCCTCACCACTAACACCAGAGAGGGTGTCTCATATTTCAGGAAAGGATGACAAATGCAGTAAAGTGCAATTTCCCTTAAGAGCACACAGAGATCACAGTCAGTCCAGGGCTGGCCGATCCCTTGCTCCCCAGGTCCCCAATAAGACTCCCTACTGGCACAGCTATGGGGTCTAGATCTCAGCCTAGTGGGCAAGCTAAAATCTCCAGCACCCTCTTTGTCCAACCAGTGCTTCATGTCCCTGCCCAAGTAGCTGACACACACACATGCACTTTGAGATGAGTTTATATAATCACACAGACATTCCTGTGGAAGGCTGGCACAGGTTCTCCAGCTGTGCCCCTTTCTCCCAGACTATACGGTAGTATCAGCTGCCACCACCCACTAATATTTATCAGCTACTCAAAGGCCCTTAAACGGGTGTCCAATTATTACTGTGCAATATTAATATCCAATTGGTAGTATAGCCCAAGACTAAAGCTATTAGAGTGACCTTGTACACTTTTACCAAAGGCATGCAAGTACTCTTAAGAGCTTAACTTATCTCTTCACAAACCAGCCACAGTTAAAAAGTTTTAAAATATTTAATAGTAAAGAATTAAAACCACAAGACAATACTTTCTACTATACAGTGCTAGTCAAAAGTTCAGAGATCACACAGAAATATGTAAAATAAATCAGTAGTACAGTTCTGACATCACAGTAAAACACTTAGTCTAATCTTTCTATAGTTTCTAGCTATCTCTAAAAGAAAACACAAGTCTAAGATAACTTACATAAGACAACAGGCAGAGTGCTGAGTTGGATAGTCAGAGAAAATGCTTAATAATCTCTGGTTCTTACTGTTTAAATTGAAACTACAGTTCTGAAAAAACATTACATCATCTTTTACACTTTCCTGCTGTTCCCAGGCTGACAGAAACTGCATTTACATTATTTTACACTTAGAGCAATAAAGGACATTCCACATGTAAATTCTGGTCATTAACTTTAGCCTTAAAACAATAGGCAGGATTCTTACTCCAGACTCATCAACTCCAACTTCTAACTACAAAGGAACAGACAAAGTAATTTTAATTTCAAAGGACCAACAAGAAATGCTTGACTTAGCTTTCTTTACAGCAGAGGGCAATGTTGCCACATTGTTTTAAGTTCAACATTTCACAGTATTTACAAATGATAGAATTAATTACCAAATTCTATTTGACTAGGCTGGTAGCCTTCACCCATCTCTACCAGTCTTCACAGTAGGCAATATGAGACAGAGAATAGCTGGAGTCTTTTGAGTCTGTCCATGTAAGACATGTGTTTAATGCCTAGGATCCTCTTTGTGAGGTACTTCTGTGGCCTCTCCAGCTGTTGCAGGTGTCTAATGATGTACATGCCAAATGAGGCATTATACTCTATGATTGTTCTAATGAAGGAAGAGGCGAGAGAGACATTGACCTCTTTCTTCCTGGATGCAAAACCCTTGGTAATGAGGTGTGCCACATAAAAGGACTTTCTGTCCACAGTCACAATGTGGTGGTCAAAGGAGATCTCTTATAATGCATTCAGTGTTCAGTGGGCTCCCATCAATGTAGTAATTAGTGGGAACTGAGGTTTTTACCAAAGGGGATGACGACGCATTTTTGGCGTTAAGCTTAAGGACATGGTTTTGACATCAGTCATTGGTCTCAGTGAGGCCTTTCTGTAGGATGTCTGCATCTCTTGGGGAGTTAATAATGGCTCCCAGCTTGCAGTCATCTGTGAACTTTGTGAGCCAGAATTCCTTTGTGTTAGCCTGGACTTCTGAGAAGTAGATACTGAACAGGAGAGGACCCAGGTCTGATCCATGTGGGACTCCACTCATGACTGGTCGGCAGTCTGATTTGGAGTTCTTTACTTTCACACTGTCTGTTCTGTGAGCCAGTTTGCAACCTACCTAGGGAAATGGGGGTTGATACCTAATTTGGTGAGTTTATCAATAATTCCTGAGTGAGGATTGGTATCAAAGGCCTTGGCCAGATCCAGCTAGACTGTATGCACTGCCTTACCTTCATCCACAGCCCTGGTGACTGACTCAAAGAAATCAACCAGGTTGAGCAGGCATGATTTCCCTTTCTCAAAGCCAAACTGCATGGGGTCCATAGTTTAGACATTTCCTATATCTTTATTAATCAGGTCCATGATGATGCGCTCCATAGCTTTACATTTCAGAATCGTGAGGCAATTGGGCAATAATTCCCATGGTCTGCAGTTGCTCCCCCTTTATGGAGAGGGATGACTGTAGCAGTGCCCCATTAGATAGAGACAAAGCCTGAGGTGAGGCTGTGACTGAACAGGGCACACAGATGTGGTCCAAGTTCGCTTTGTAGTTCATATAGAACACAGCCAGGGATATTATGTGGTCCCATGAAAGCTCTATTCTTGGCCTTGGACAATGCAGCTTTAACCTGTGATGCAGTAATGTTGGGTGCCTGGAAATCTTCTGGTATTGTGATTTGTCCTTTAGGAGGGGAGAGAGGGGTAAAGTTGGCACTGAATCTGTTGGCCAGTATGTTGGCAATATCTGTTGGCTCAATATAGGAGGTACCATTGTGTAGTAACTCAGAGCAAATCTGGGTATTGGCGTGAAGGTTCATGATATAACTATAGAAAGTTTTGTGATTGTTTTTTGTGTCTGCTGAAATTCTGCCTGTATAGTTGGCTTTAGAGGATTTGATGAGGAAACAACGTTTTGTTGAGGCTAATAAGTGAGTTTTTCCAGTCTTTGGACTTCACCTTTTTCTGAAACAGTTTCTTCCTTCTGTTGTAGAGTTTATTTATGGCTGGGGACCACCAAATTGGCTTCCTTTTTTTTGTAGGAGAGCGTCTTGGTTCTGTTGGGTATGGCTAGTTCCATGCATTTATGTACATGTTCGTACAGTGCATTGGTGTATGATTCAGCAGACATGCAGCTATTTTCCATTGGCATGGGTGCTGTGAAGTTATCCACCTCTGTTTTTAGGAGTCCAAAGTCAGCTTTGGAGAAGTTTTTCAAGGTGGTTACCTTTGCGGGGGGGTGTGGGTGAGATTTGGATTTCCATGGTGATTAGTTTATAGTCAGATCTGACAAGGGAGGGATTAACTATTTGTGTAGAGCAATGGTTGCACATGTTAGTAATAACCAGGTCAAGGATATTGCTTCCTCTAGTTGGGGTCAGAATGAGCTGGTCCAGGGCATTGGAATTGAGGAATTCCAGGAAGCACTGGGCCAGTGTATTGGTGCTTGAGTAGTTTTCCCAGTTGATGGAGGAGTAGTTGAAGTCTCCTAGTATGAGACTGTTGGGTTGGACCTTGATAGATTCCAGGGTGCGTAGGAATGTAGAATGAGAGTCAAGTGACATGGTTGGGGACTTATAGCAGGCTATGACCTGGATCACTGTCTTACCCAATGTTAGTTGTACCTCAGATGTATCTCAGATGCGTCATGCTTGGCTACTAGTCTGGAGGTGTACATATCCTTTAAGAATATGGAGACACCACTGCCTTTGGATCTATGCACCATGTTTCAGGGCCGAAAGGTGTGCAATGAGTTATAGCCTGGTAGTGCAGGGATGCATTCTGCTGCTTTAAACCAGGTCTCCGTTACAGCACAAATGTCGATGTTCTCCTGTTCTCCATTTGAGGAGTGCTTCCAGCGAGTGCATCTTGAGATTTAGACTTCTAGCATTCAAATTGCATTTATTTATAGCTGTTACAGTGATAATTTGGTCTTTGGAACACCATGTAAATAAGGCACTATAGGGGTGGCAAGAGCCTTAACCAGTACCTGGAAACCCAGAGGTGACAGATGCAGGCCATCTCTGGCAAAGCATCGAGGTCCATCAAGCATGTCATCCCAAGCAGACAGATACTGGTTTCTCTTAGAATGACACCAGAAACTTAGCCAATTGTTGAAGTCAATCATTTTGAATTTGTACTGTGGTATCATTCTGGGTGATGATAGGATGCTGCTCAGGGCTAGTATCATAGCTGCCTGGGCCACATAAACAGAGAAGTCCACCATGTCTCTTTTCATGTAGTCCAGGGAGGTGTGTCTCAGGTGAGACAGCTGACTGTTTCCTTCTCCTTATTTAACCTAGCGAGTGGGACATCTGTGTGCCTCATTATTGAGTCACCTACTATTAGTGTATTGGGCAAGGTGTTCAGCCTTAATTACTTAGGTTGAGGGGCACACTGTGGAGGTGAGCTATGTGTCCTGTGGTTTGTGCTGTGTTGTGGTGGTCAAGTGCATTTCTGTCTTGGAGGTCTCTGCTGTTTGGGTAAATTTCTATTGAGAGCCTCAGTGAAGGTGGGTGGTGTGTGGTTTTTGTTTTTATGTGAGAGCTGTGATAGTGGGTGTTCTGGAGGGTTATGTCTTCCATGTGGTGTGGTGCAGGTGTTGACCTTCTCCTCTTGACCAGCTAGTCCAGTCTTGGCTGGAGAGTGCATAGCTTCCAATTTGGTGATATAAGTGCATCTCTCACATGTCTGAGTGTTGGGAGGTAAGAGGAGAGGGTTGTCTGTGTACTGCCTCAGAATACCCAAGTGCACCAGGTTAATAGGTAAAGAGGTTGATACTGTACTCAGACTGGCCAATGATATAAAACCTTTTGAGGGGCAATTATTTTTTCAAAAACAACTTTAAAAAGTGGCTGATGATTTAAATAGTTTGGAAACACAACTAAAATCTAGAAAAATAAAGAAGTTTAATCATGACCAACAGGACTACCAAGGGAGGAATCCCTTTGGTACTAGTACCAAACATGTAAGATTTTTTTCACAATCTGTACGTGCACCCAAAAGAAAAAGACCTAAATCCATATTGAAAAATCTCAGTTCTGATACAGGTTCATCAACAGATGATTTTTCATCTTGTACTGAGAACGATGCACAGGCTGCATCAGACTCACCGTCTCCCAAAAGGCTTCCATCAGGGGCCCCTTTAGGGGTAAATACAAGTGGGGGGGTAGAAAACACAGGTCAAATAAGAAACATTCAGGGCCTACTTCAACTGGCAATGCAGAAATAAATACTTTATATACTGAAAATGTTTTGAATCTGTCTGATCATGTATTAACACCAACTGAGTTGTCTGTTCTTAATAAAGGCCTGACATTTGTACCTGTTTTTTTCATATCTGAAGATGCTCTAGCACAAGATGTAATGTCATTTTGTAGACTGCTTAATCTAAGATTATTTTTTGGTAATGAAGGTAATGATTGCACTCAAGATAAATGTATTTATCACAAATCACAATTCTTGCCTCCCATGCATCCGGTGGTACAGCAGTTCCAAAATAACATTCTCAAAGATTTACACTTTCAAGGTACGAACTCACGACCCAGATCAAATAATATTACACGAATGGAACAATTGGCCATTGAAGATCTACAGAATAACCATGACATTGTCATTATAACAGCTGATAAAGGAGGAGCAGTTGTGCTCAACTGGTCAGACTATGACAAAGAAGCTAAAAGACAACTCTCAGACAAACAGTACTATTTTGAAATGGCTATTAATCCTACTCTTAGGTTTAAAAAAGCAATTGATGATTTCTTGGTAAATGCCAGAGATACAGCCATTATCGATAGTGATGTGATGCACCAACTCATGATTCAGGATCCCATGAATCAATATATTTATTTCCTGCCTAAAATTCACAAATATCCGGTTAACCCTCTGGGTAGACCGATTGTGTCTGGTAAGGGTTTTATTACTGAACCCTTATCTCTCTATCTTACCAAACAAACTATTCCAAACAAATTACAATTTTATTGGAAGAAACATCCAACTTGGACAACGCGATTAAAGTTGATATTAACTTTGTTAGGTATAAATATGACTATGGCTGTATTTTTACCAGCATTGATGCTCTACTGTCCAAACTTAAAGTTAACAAGGGCAAAAAGTTAACAAGAGACAGGTTGGCTTACCAGACGCACTGTGCGTACCCGAATCTGGTAAAAAAGGTTACTAGACAAAATATCTATGCAGAAAGGGATGACCCAGCACATAATAGATGTGATAACGAAATGCTGGAAGAGCCCTCTGTGATGAGGACATCACAGACACTAATAGTCCGGCTAGTCCTGTGCAAGGGCCTAGAAGAAGCAATAGGCTTAAAAACCAAAATAAAGCACACAACTACAATAATCAACAGAGGCCTTTTTTAGGGAAGAAGGGCAACCGGAACCAGAGGTACAAGAGGTGGAATTAATTGATGAAATTCCACCCCACACAGTCTGCCTTTCTGGTGACGACAACCTGCCTCATGTCATTTCTAATCTTAAAGGCGACTTCCACATTTACAATTTCTCTAATACTTTGATTGACCAAGAACTGGTTGAACTTCTGGCAAAAGGGTTAAATTTTGTACCCGACCACCAATTTAAATTAGCTAAAACACTGGTGGATCTTAAATTCTATGTGCGGAAATCAAACTTGAAAGTTTTTTTCAATAGTGAATCTTCTGCACTGGACAACAAATTGAAGCTAACTAGTTCATTCAACCCTCCTTTACACCCTGGTCTTCACATCTTTGAAAGCGCCTGTGAACTTGACCTGAGACACTTATTTTTCCACAACCGCAACTTAAGATCAACAAGGAATATATCCCAGGATCAAGTCGCAAGCTTGAACAATCTCTGCGATAAAGCTGTCCGAGTCATTAAACCAGATAAGGGAGGTGGTCTAGTTATCTTCGACAAGGAAGATTACACCAGGAGAATGCTGAGGGTACTCGATTCCCCTGCCTATGCTACTTCATCCTTGAACGAGCTGTCCACTGCATATAAAAGAATTAGAGGGTATTTCAGGGATCTTTTTCTGGAAGGCAGAATTGACATTGATACTTACAATTTTGTTGACATCACCATGCCTAAAGTACCAGTCATGTTTGGGATCCCCAAAATCCACAAGAGCCTTTCAGATCCACCTATGCGGGCACTAATTGACGGAAGAAGTTCTATCACGCACCCCTGTGCCCGTATCATTGATAACATCATTGGTAGACATTTGAAATCTATCCCGCAGATTTGTAAAGACTCTTGGGCATTCCTCAACTTGATTAATGATGTGCAATTCAACGCTGATCTTAATTTCCTGACTATAGACGTGGTGGATTTGTACACCTCCATCCCTCACGTAGAAGCGGTTGAATGGATTGAACTCATGCTTCGGGAGCTTGGGGCTCCCAGTAATGACATTCATATTGTCACGGTCTTGCTTGACATTGTCTTATCCTCTAATTTCTTTATTTTCAACAATCAATATTTCTTGCAAAAGAAAGGAATTGCAATGGGTTCCCCGTGTGGCAGTTGTGTTGTGAATCTATTTGTAGCCTGCTGGGAGAAATTTTTCCTATTTAATTCTCCTATTTTTCTCAGTTGTTCAAAAATCTACACACGATTTTTGGACGACATTTTCATCCTTTTTGAAGGAGGTGAAGAGGAAGCTCTGGAACTCATTTCATACATGAATTCCACAACTGAATTTTTAAGATTCACACACCATTTCTCTTCCTCTGTCATCGACTATTTGGATGTACAACTGGTAAAGGACAATTTCAACAACAATTTTTGTTCTTCCATTTTTAGGAAAACCACCTACTGCAATTCCTTCTTGCATTTTTCAAGTTGTCACCCCTGGAAACAGAAGAGGTCGATTGTGAAGGGACAACTAGTGAGGGCAGCCCGTATGTGCAGCACCGATGAAGCCTTCAAAAAAGAATGTGCCTTACTTAAAGACTTCTTCTTAAACAGAGGATACCCGGTAGACTTGGTCATTGATTTGACTGTGGAAGTCTCCTCTAAACGTTTGGAGGGTTTTCTCACACCTCTTCTCTCCTCTAGATCTCCCCCCTCACCAAGTGGAAGACCATTAGACACATTGGATCCATTGCCTTTGGATCCATCTTGTGGGCAGGATACTATTGTTGTGGACACCAAAAAGGACCCTGACTTCTCGGCCAGTTTCATTACTGCCTTCAACACAAACTCAAGGCATATTTGCTCCATCATGAGGAAGAACTGTTTTTTTATCATGAATTCGGGGCTACACGACAGGTTAGGTTTATCTCCTATCTTCTCTTACAGGAGGGGTAATAATCTTAAAGATATTTTACAGAGAAATACGAAATGTGAACACTTGACGAGAATAAAGGGCACATCTACTTGTGGGTGTTGCAAATGGTGCAGATACCTGCGAGTAGGTAACTCTTTTATCATTGGGGAGAGGAAATATTTCATCAATCACAAAATCAATTGTAAAACGAAGGCCATAGTATACGTAGCATTTTGCCAATGCTGCGCAGCTTTCTATGTTGGTAAAACGGATAGACGCTTCTGTGACCCTATATACCAACACATCTACGCCATCAACAATAAGAAAAGCGACAACGTGTTGTCAAAACATATTCTTAACAACAGCGGCCACAGCTTCCTGTTCATGGGCATTGATCATATCAGCATGGATATCAGAGGTGGCCCACAATCTCTCATTGTCGAGACTCGTGAGCTCGAATGGCAACTCCAACTGGACGCCTTTTCATTTCCTGGGCTAAATGAAAACTGTAACATTGCTGCAATTCTTAAATATAAGAGCTACCTTAGATAGTACTTTTTTACTTTTGGTGGCGTACCAACCTATCCCATTGGTCAATTCCAAGGACAGTGAATAATGTTGCATATAATGCTTTGCTAGGGTTAAGCCCATTCAGTGTTCTATTCCATCTATAGTTTAAAGTAATAGCAACCTTAACATATTGATTTTCCTTTGATATGTAGCTTTTTTTATATTGCTTGCTCCTGTTAGGTGATCCGTTGCAGTAGTACATTTAGTTGCTCTTGTCTATTGATATTCACTATATACAGCTTTTCAGCTTCACACTTCATCATAGAATGTTTTAATTCTTTTATATAAGTTTTACAGGGCATACTATGTATTTGTATTTACCCGCTCTCCTTGTTATTGTTGCCCTTTTAAGTTTCATCGTTGCCCCTTTAAGCAACCTTGTGGCGCTTGTGGTGATGTCGTCAACAAGCGCCAGTTACTTTGTTTTAAATGCATTAGGTTTTAATCCTTTCAACTGCTGATGAAGCTTCTGGCTTTCTGGAAGCGAAAACGCTGTTTTGGTCTTTAAATAAATTGCGTTTCTTTTCTTTTACATCGTTCTGGCTGCAGTGGTGTTCCGTTTGTGTTTTCAGTATCTTACCAAACAAATCAAACCACTATTATCTCATATACGATCACGATTACGTGATACGACCAATTTTCTACAAATCATTTCTGAAATGCAGCTTGAACCAGATTGGCTTATGGTTACTCTTGATGTGAGTGCTCTGTACACCAATATTCCCCACCGTGGTGGTTTGGAAGCTTTAGCATATTGGCTTGATGAAGCAGGATTATATCCCACGGTGTATACTGAATTTTTGATTGGTCTGGCTGAACATGTCTTGAATGATAATGTTTTCTTTTATCAAGACACTTGTTACTGGCAGATAAAAGGTACAGCAATGGGGTCTTCATTTGCCCCCATATATGCTGATTTATTTATGGCTTATGTTGAACGTGATCTCATTTATGATAGCTGTAATAATATCTATCTACATCTTATGGATATATGGAGGTGTTATTTGGACGATTGTTGGTTGGTGTGGAAGGGTGGAGTTGATGAACTATTGGATTTTTTGGTCTATTTAAATAATAATGAATGGGGTTTACAGTTCACAGCACATTATGATATCCATACTATGACCTTTTTAGATGTATTGATCAATAGAATGCCTGATCACACTTTGGATACCAAGGTATTCAGAAAACATACTGAATATAACACGATTTTGCATGCCTCCAGCTTCCACCCACCACATATTGCCAGGAACATACCCAAATCACAATTTATTAGGATGAAGAGGATATGTTCTAATGAGACCTCTTATTGTGAACAAAGTAAGGACTTGACCAACAGATTTAGATGTAGAGGTTACAAAATGGTACATGTCTTTGATGCCAGTAACAAGGTCAATAAACTTAAGAGGGAGGAATTGCTACGCTATAAGGAGCACGACCATAGGGCATCACAACCCATTAGGTTTATCACAACTTATGGTAGGAATTCTGACACATTAACACAGAGTGTACACAGGCATTGGAACATTTTACAATATGATCTTGAGGTATCCAATATCATCCCTGAAAGATGTCTGTTCTCCTTCAGGAAGATTAGGAATTTAAGAGGTTGTTTCAACCATTATAAACATGCACATGACTCCGGAACAGAACACCATATACAAACCACATTAACAGGAGGTATTCTTACTGGCTGTTTTCCATGTGGCCATTGTTCCAACTGCAACAAAGTCAACAAAACCAAGCAATTTTCCAGTAGAAATTCTTCTGTGGTGTATGACATTAATTTTTTTGCTAATTGTAGTTCCGACTGGGTCATATATTTGGCAACATGCTTCTGTGGGTCATTTTATATAGGACAAACATCACGGCCACTGCGACTCAGGATTTCTGAACACATTAGCAACATTAAAAATGTAAAGTTCAAAATGCACTGTACAAACATCATATCATACATCCCACTGCAAAGTTCTTTTTCACCATAATTGAAATTATTAAAGGCAAGAAGCTGAACAAAATGGGTTTACACTCATTGCTAAACTCTAAGGAGAAAAAATGGATTATTAAGTTAGGGGGTTTATTCCCATCAGGTCTCAATGAGCAATTTTAGGTTAACCAATCATACTCTGTCTTTTGACTATTTAAACAACAGCTTTGGATGATTTTTTTCACACTGAAGAAGGCTGTGTGTGAATTGCCAGCCGAAACCGGTCTGTCATTTATTTTGCTGTTTTACAATAAATATTCATCAGAATACAGTTTGCTGGCTCTGTTTTTAATTTTTACTTGAAGTGGATCCTTAGAGCCGTGCAGTGCACTCACGCAGGAAGTACTGGTATTTTGATTTCCATTCTTCTCACAATCATGCATGGCTCTCCTCATGCCATTGTGGAGGTTGGTCAAGAACAACGCAATGCCCTCCTCAGTTAGGTGAATGCCATCCCTTCTGAACCGGTGAACATCTTCGGCGGTGATGCCGTTATGGCATATTGTCGATCCACCGACCCTGTGCATCAAGCCATGCATGAACGCATTCTGTAAATGCCTGAACAGCAGAAGACAGTCTTACCTTATCTGAAATAAAGCATGGGTGGACACTGACAAGGGTGCACAGCCAGGGCACATGTAAAGAGAAAAAGCAGGGTAAGGACCACCGCTCCACTAATATGCTAAGGACAGGCATGGGGCTCCAGATGTTGGTTATCTGTAGTGTCCCATAGCTGTGCTGGCTGCCCACTCAGACTGCTGATACCACTATGGTCTCATGACCTCCTTCAGTGTCAGCAGTCTGCCTTACCTCTGCCTTTTCTCTTTGCATGTGCCCATTCAGCAATGGACCTAAGGGATGAGGGACTGAAGTAACTCACTAATTGCTGTCCTGACCTTCATACATTTACAACTCTCACCTACATACGCTGACTACACTTGAAGGCAGGGAGACTGAGTGGAGAGCTACATCATGGCAACATGTCAAAGGACCAAAGACTGAACCAGGCTGTGTCTCTTTGCATGTTTTTGCATTACATCACAGTGGCACACCCAAGCCCATGCTTACCGAGGACAGCAGCACTATGGGACAGTGCTGTAGAGTCTCCAGGTTCCCAACTGTGATCCCGGTGGATTACAAGATCCATGCTTGCTGGGTATGCCCCCTATGATGCACCCAGCAACACAATATTCGGCGATGGGACAGCGTAAGGTTTTTGGCTGGTCCCTTTTCAGTGACTCCCAGAACAGCAGAAGACAGTCTTATCTTATCTGAAATAAAGCATGGGTGGACACTGAAAAGGGTGCACAGCCAGGGCACATGTAAAGAGAAAAAGCAGGGTAAGGACCGCCGCTCCACTAATATGCCAAGGACAGGCATGGGGCTCCAGATGTTGGTTATCTGTAGTGTCCCATAGCTGTGCTGGCTGCCCACTCAGACTGCTGATACCACTATGGCCTCATGACCTCCTTCAGTGTCAGCAGTCTGCCTTACCTCTGCCTTTTCTCTTTACATGTGCCCATTCAGCAATGGACCTAAGGGATGAGGGATTGAAGTAACTCACTAATTGCTGTCCTGACCTTCATACATTTACTACTCTCACCTACATACGCTGACTACACCTGAAGGCAGGGAGACTGAGTGGAGAGCTACATCAAGGCAACATGTCAAAAGACCAAGACTGACCCAGGCTGTGTCTTTTTGCATGATTTTGCATTACATCACAATGGCACACCCAAGCCCATGCTTACCGAGGACAGCAGCATCATGGGACAGTGCTGTAGAGTCTCCAGGTTCCCAACTGTGATCCCGGTGGGTCACAAGATCCATGCTGGCTGGGTATGCCCCCTGTGATGCACCCAGCAACACAATATTCGGCGATGGGACAGCGTAAAGTTTTTGGCTGCTCCCTTTCCAGTGACTCCCAGAACAGCAGAAGTCAGTCTTATCTTATCTGAAATAAAGCATGGGTGTACACTGACAAGGGTGCACAGCCAGGGCACATGTAAAGAGAAAAAGCAGGGTAAGGACCGCTGCTCCACTAATATGCCAAGGACAGGCATGGGGCTCCAGATGTTGGTTATCTGTAGTGAAAATTAAGCTGACAAGGTAAATGACAGAGTTCAGTTACTTTTTCAACTTAATTTTCAGCAGTGGAGTTACTATCTGACTGTGAAGTTAAGTGCGCTGGAAGAAGGAATTCGGGGTTAACAGAATGGAATTCCTATCTTCTCATGGCGCGCTCAGTGTTAAGCACAGATGCATCATGAGAAGGTACTCGGGGTTAATAAGATAAACTAGGAAAATGGAATTGGTTATATGTTTGTCATATTGGATGAAGGTGATAGTGAGATGGCTGTGGACAACAGAGTATGAAAGTGTCAAGAAGTGACACAGAAAGGAATATGTAAATGGATAATTATGCATTGTGTTGAGGTGGGAAGAATGGTCAGTGAAGATGAGTTTTAAATGATAGTGATGACACTGAAAAAGAGATTTTTGATAAAGCTGATTGAAGAAAAGCATGAATACTTTGCCTAAAAAACTGAAGTAAGGGGCAAAATGCCTGTATGACTTGTGCAGTGAGGAAGGATGCAGGTATTGAGAAGGAGATGATAGCTTTTAAGACACTGCATTTCATTAGGGTAGAGTAGATTGAAGGGGTGCCAGAATGGAAAATGGAACTAGAATCAGTAGACTAAGGAAGATACTGAAAAAAAATGTGTAGGATGATGAAGTGGAAAGGTGGAAATTATTATTTTATGAGTAAAAATGGGAAAGAATGGGAGGGTTGGAAGTTATCTGACTGAGTTCTATAAAAGAGTGAAGAAGGAAATAGTAAAAGCAGCTGACAAGCTTAGTGCAGAGACTGAAAGTGGATATGCTAATGAACGAATGTGAGGACTAGAGAGAACAGGGATATTATAGGGTAACGTCACTAATAAACAAGGATAACAAAGGCATTCTTCAAACCTTTTGATGTCAGAGAGCCGTGGTGTTCTGGTAGGATTCCATAGAAAGGGATGAGTTGGTGGTCCATGGGCACGTTTTGTGGTCATCCAGCTTCATATAAGAAGGCATTTGATTAGGTGTAATAACCACTTTTTAGATGAAGTGTTGAAAATGTGGAATTGGAATGAAACATCGTGAACTCAAATCCTTATATTATCATCCTAAATACAGATGTAGTAATAAATAAGAACAGAGGGAGGGAGGATGGCATAAAGGTTAAAGTATTAAGCAAATGAAATATAATTGTAAAGGATTAAATGTTAGAGAAGCATTGCATCTCTAAAACTAATCAGCTGTGGAGACACTGAAAATTACATGGAGAGGTTAGCTAAGATGAAATGCTAGGTGTAAAAGAAGACATATTTTAGACTGTTTGTGGATGACTACACACCTAAGGCAGAAAGCTAATGAGTCAATACATTTACCATTGAATATTGCTGAAGTGCTTCTGCAAAAAAAAATCTCTATTAATGTGTAATTATAATTAGAGATTATGCATTTATGTATGGGGATGTGGGCTGCTTTGGATTAGAAATTAAATGGTAATTAATAATGTATACTGAACACAGATTTGCCATAAAATTGAGTCTTGATGTACTAATTCAGCTGGAAAGACTCAGTGTTAGTTATTGTGGCAGGTGACCAATAGGAATATAAGTTGATGTGACACATACTAGTTGTCAAATGTAATACAAAGTTAAAAAGAATCCGGAGTCTGTGCAAAAACTGTATGTGAACATGATCAAGACACAGATCATCATAGAAAAGACTCTAATTGCTTTGTAAGAAAACTGGCAGTGGGTCATATCATGAAGTATATATGGAAACATATGAAGCATGGTAGAAATCATATAGGCAATATAAGATACAATAGACTGGATGGGGTAGTAACGGGCAATGGCTTACTTGGTATAGTAGAAGTGGATGCATGGTACTGTAATGGTTGTAATGGAAAAAATATAGTGGAATGCAAAGAGGCATCCTGGAGTGATATTAATTACCTTTCTGGATTGGGGCAAAAAGCAATAAGAGGGTTTGAATGAGTGACAAAAATATGGAAGTTATTGAGGCATTCACATGCTTACAAAGAAAGTAGAAGAATTAAAGAGTGAATCTAAAAGATACTGAGATGTAGAAAAATGGGTAAAAAAGAAAGGAGAGGGAGATTATTGACACTAAAAGTGATCTAGAGAGAAAGTTATCTATAATGAGATTATTGATGCTAAAAGTGATCTCGAGAAAAAAGTGTCTATAATGAATGAGAGTGAGAAAGGGGTACAGGATGAATACATAAAGACCTGTTTCATTGAGAAGAGATAAGAAGACTATAAAAATCGAATGTTTGGTAGGGACGTGAAGCAGAATATATGACGAATTGCAGACATTTGGAAAAGGCTTGCAGAGTTTATAAGCCAGCAACTGACTACACAAAACAAAATGTTCAGGAGCCTGGTAAATTTGGAAAACACTAGCCAAAAAAGATATGCAATAATTCTAAAACATAGAATGGAGCAAAGCAGGTAATATCTATATGATCTAATGAGACACATGAACTAGAGTTGTGTAAGAAAAGATAATTAGTGAATAGCAGTCAGTATTTGAAAGGAGTGTTGGATCACATGACTTGTGCATAAGGATTGAAATGAGGATTGACAAAATGGAAAGAGGAGAAGAGGAAGAGGTAGAGAGAGGGAGAGAGAGAGAGAATCATTGCTATTATTGGTGGATAGGTTAAAGAGGCATATAGTGTGGAATTAGAAAGGTGGTGTCAGGACAGGGATTTTCATGTAATGAAGAAGAATCTGTGATGACCAGCCATGTAATCCCACTTGCTGCCACTAATTAATCTTTTACAGTATGATCATTATGTCCAAGGCTATTGTGTAATGATCTCACTGCTAACCACAGAATTACTTGTGGCAAGGGTGTTATTGACATTACAACTATATAGAAAATGCACACTGCTGCCTTGGGAAAAATTGCACCTACCACACAACAAAACTTTACCCTGATCAGCTTTAGAGCAAAGTTGAAATTGCTGGCACCCGAGGATCTCACCCACCTTAGTCTCACTGCAGTGCCTTGTTGTGCTACCTTATAAACAGTAAATGAAGACTTGCTCTCTACAGTCAAGCACAAAATCGCAATTATTTCCAGATGAGGTTAATAATATCTCTCCATTACTGGTATCCCCTTTCCTAACCTTATAGTAATGCCACCTCCTACTAGACCACTCTAGCACACCTGATACAAAGTTACCCTCAATTCTAAAACAAACCAGCTGTAATATAGGCATTTTGTAGCTATAGCTGAAACATTCTATCTGAAAAAAGTGTATGGCAACAGTTTAGTATATATAAGACCAACAAAGTTAACCACCAAAAACAGACATTTAAATGCAATTGACAAACTGATTTTACAAAATTCAAATATTCAAGCCACTATAAAACTGCACAAACAAGTAAACACAAAATATGTATTTAAACAGACTGAAGATACAATGAAAAACTAGTCTAGTTCAATATTTACATGTAACTAAAAGATGTACTGAAGTCTAACTACATCTGACACAGACATGCCACCCGTAGTTGTACAAGTTTATAGCCAATGTATCTTCCAGGTCAAGCCTTGTACAGGAATGCAGTCAAATTTTGTACACTTCAGAAACAATACAGAAATCATCTGAAGAGACTAACAGTCTCTCTCACTTTTCCTCTCTTTCTTTACTTAAAACTGGCCTTTATTCTTCTGTGGAGGTATCCAAATAAGATAATGCATTCTTTTGACCTGAAATAGCATTGTAAGGCACAGTTTGCCTTAAACTCTGCAAATACTGCATATATTTGAAAAGCTGATTTCACTTTGTGACAGCTCTGTTGCAATTTCGATGAAAGACATATGCTTGTATTTTCTGTAATTCATATTTTATATCCTACAAGATTTAATGATTTTTTTTTTCATTTTGTACATAGTTTTTGCAAAAACAATCAGTAAAAATTCCAGTTATGAGATGCAATGTGTAAAGGAGGTAGGGAATGAAATGAAAATGTAAACATATCTGACACTTTTGGGGCATTAAAAAGCTGTGGAGAAGTAAGGATTTTGTTGGGGAACCTCAGAATATATTTTTTATTCTGATCTCTTTGAATCACAAAATAAAAAGAAAGGCTGGCAAGGGGCAGGCTGCTATTTGGAAATATATTTTTGCAAGGTAGTGGAAAACAATGAACTTTTTTTGTAACCATTTACTATTTGGATACAATTAAGTAAAACACATCTAAAAATAAACAAGGGCCATGTTATTACTCTTGTTACATGTTTAATACATTCTTGGAAAGGCATTGTTCCAACTCATTTTCTATTCAGTCCAAGTTGACAGCTGTTGGAGTAGTTCACTGTTCAAATATATGCAAATGCTGAACACATGTAGAGTTTCCAGACCAGTTTGAACAATTCCTTGCATTGCCTGCCATCCCAAAATGTTAGGAGGGTATGTTGTGTTTAGCTGAGACATTAGGCTGCCCATAGCAAGAGTTATCACCACAGCCACTCTTAGGGTTGCATTTTTTTAACATACCAGACAGTATGTGATGTTTAATGCATTGCTACCTAATTAAAGCTTTAACAAAGTATCAGAAATGGCTAGTATGTAAAGGTTGAAGATATCATTCCCTATATGAGATACAGTGAGTTTATTACCAGAAAAATCCTGCCATTCTGGTGAAAAAGACTCAGCACTCTACTCCCAAATGGCTAAAACATGTTATACATCTATTAGATTGGTGTTAACATCCAATGTATATGACAGACTAACACCAGGACAATTCAATAGGCAGTAATTAGGTTAGTATATCCATGAATAAAGAGGAAAAGGGCTGTCCATGTAATATGAGAAAGCACTATTTAGAGACAAGACAAACAAATGAATCAGGATATATTAATATATCATTTTTTCAGTAGACATGTCATTTGATAATTGCTTCAGAGTATTATAAATTGCTTCATTTAGGGTTCAGTAAAGCCAGGAGTGATTTTTTTCTAAAATTCATATACACAAGTCAGTTCCACTACTCTGTAAATATTAAAATTTAATGTTTCTAGCATACCCAAAGTCCATATATGGTTTATGTATGCATTTTACTCAGAAGTTTTTATTGTTTTTCTTGAAACATTTAACAATTAATTACTTGTAATTTATCCAAAAAAAAATAAATAAATAAAATGGAAATATTAACAAAATAACTAAATATTTACATTATTTACATTGGCCTGAGTATAAATAAAAAAATAAACCAATCCAAGACTGATACAAATGCTGCTTAGACAAAAGTTATTTTTTTCCCCTCCTATTACATTTTTTCAAGAAGAGTTTGAGTCCATTTTCAATGTTTCTATAAGAGAAGTTACTTCATCCATTGATTGTTGCTCCATATCTTGGACATGATCCTTCATTCTTTTAATCTGACTTCCATCAACACAGTTTCATTCAGTAGATTTAAAAATTCTTCAAAGGTTGGTTGGGAATTAGAATTCCATTTCCTAGAAATACATTTTCTAGCCACCGCTAGAATACTCCATAATAAATATGTCTTTTTTATTCATTTCTATGTTTTGTTAACATTCAGTAAAATTAAAGATTTTGATAATACAAAGGTTATCTGTAAATAAAGCCAGAAGAAAATTACTAATATCCTCCCAATATTTTTTTAAGTTTAATGCAGTCATGGAATATATACATCCAATCTACTTTACATGTTTGTAAGCATCTCCAGCAATTTACACTATTAGCAATACCAAGTTTGCTTAGTCTATTTGGTGTGTAAAATGATCTGTGCAGAAATTTGAATAAATTCTCTAAAATTGAGTATTTATTGAACTGGTTTTAATTTCTATACTTAGATTAATTGAGTGGCCTTTAGTAATAAAATTTCCAAAATTTGGCCTGAATTTAACTTTATAATTTATTAATAGTTTGTATAGCTTTGAGGTAGTATTTTCCAATTATGACTGACATATATGATTTCATTTAAAACATTTAGAAAATTGGGTTAGTCTTTAAAAGGAGAATTACTAATTATTCTGCACAGATCATGTGCATGCAATAATATACTTTGAAGTATTAGCCAGTTTGATGAAATATTATTTGTTGGCTATCAATTACTTTTAGATTTTTAATACAGTGTTGCCAACAAATAAAGTTTTTTGTTTCCCATAAAATGAAAACATTTTTATATGACTTATTAAAAAAATTGTAGAGATGAAAGGAATTAGAATATTCATAAAAATCCTTATATCTGAATTGATCATAATAATTTTTTTGAATATGTTAAAAATATATATTTTCCAATTTAGACTTGTAGATTTTGTTATGTTATATTGAATGCACACACATAAAATATGCCATGGTATATTAGTATAACCATCTAACATAATATATTTTATTAAGGAATTTTCATTTAAATGAATATTAGTAAGTGTATGTTTAAAAGTTGGATGAATAATTTGGGTCTACCCAATTAATAACAATTCTAAAGCTGGTAGCTTTAATGCATGTCTCTACATCTGGGAAATTAATTCCTCCTTGATCCCAAGGCCTGGTGTGATGTGTAATAGCTACTCTATTTCTGTTGGGATACCAAAGAAATTTTAATAAAAGTGAGTTTATTTTTTAGTATATGTTTATCTGGAATCTTGGGAATAGCTTGCACTATGTAAAGATGTTTAATGAGTCAATGGCTTTTTCTATATCCAGGGCAACTAGTAATGCTTCCTGGTTACTCTATTTAAGAAATATATAAGGGTTAATATTCTTTGGATATCATCATTAGTACGTCTATTGTAAATTAAGCCAGTTTGATCTTCATTTATAATATGAGATATGAATATTTTAATTCTGTTGACCAGGATTGACATAAAGATTTTATAATCATTATTGAGAAGAGAAATTGGTCTATAAGAGCTACATAGTGTGTGGTATTTATTCTCTTTTATGATGGGTGTAATTACGGAGTATCTCCATGGAGGTAGGATTGTATTGTGGATTTAAGTTTCAAGTAAAGTTTTTTGAAAAAGTGAAATTATGGAAGTTGGAAATATTTTATAAAGCTCTATTATAATACCATCAATTGCTGGAGTTTTGTTACTTTTGCTTTTCCTGATATTTTCTGTAATTTCTATGTGTGATTTGTTTCTGGAGTTCTAGTTGTAATTTTTCCGGGATTTTCTTTATTTTTGGAAAGTTTAATTCTAGATTTGAAAAATTGGTTTGCGAATTGTTAGTTCCAAAATGTTCTGTATAATGGTGTTTGAAAGCATCAAGAATATCACTTATGTCTGAGACTTTTTCTATTTTTTCCCCTCATGAATAATGTTGATAATGTTGTTTACTTTAGATTGTTTTTTGACTCATAAAGCCAAGTTATCCATATGTCTAGGTGATGTGGAATATGAATTTAATATTAATTTTTCTAGAGCCAGATTAGTTTTGTGAGTTAAAATTTCATTGTATTTTTTGTTTAATCAATTGTCTTTTTATTATTAGAAATGTTTGTTGGCTCTTCATTTTTGCTCTTTATTAGCTGTTTCTGTAGGTTTACCTTCATATTGTCGATCACACATGATCGACCGGCCACTTCATCGAACTGTTTCTGCGAAACCAGAACCGCAAATCCTTCCAAATGTCGAATAAATGTCAAATTTTGACATTTCTGACCGTGCCAAACCTCCACACCAGTGCTAATTTGGGTCAAAAATGGGGTGAGATTTTGCCATTCGGAAATGTGGTGTTTGACGTTTTGGACAGTCACACTTCAGTATTCGCAGAAGCAGGGTCGACCATACTGTGATTGACAATAAGAAGGTAAACTGTTTCTGTTTATTATGTAATTCAGATTCCCATTCTTTTGATTTATTTTTAAGCCATGCAAGAGTTTTACGATATATATAAGCTTTAAAAGCGTCCTGTATCATAACTATATTGATCTCTTCAGTATAATTGGTATCTAAAAAGAATTGTAGTTCTGAAATTAACCAAGGTTTGAATTCTCTCAATTTTGTGATATAAGCTGGTATTCTTGTTGTGTGAGTTAATTTTTTAAAATCTATTTGGAATTTTAAAATAAGTGAATTATGATCTGACAGCGGGCAGGGAATTATTGAGAATTCTATTATTTTGGTGTTTAACTCTTGTGAAACATATATTTTCTCTATTCTTGTTTGTGTTTTAAATCTAAAATCTTGGTGAGAGAACAATAATGAATTATCTTCTTTAAAAGTAAAAGTGTCAATTGAATTATGGTTTTCACTCCATTTTTTAAATATTTTTGCTACAAGGATAAGATGCAGATTCCAATATTTGTAGTCCCAGAATTGTCCAATATACAGTTGAAGTTTCCCTCTATTATTAGATTACCTTTATATGAGTTACTAATAAAAATCCAAATGTTTTTTAACGGCCCTTGTCTCTATGCCACGAAACCAGTATAAATTCACCAGTGTCTAAATTATATTGTTAAATTCCAATGTAACTAATGCCATAAGACATTTTCATCTTCATAATTATAGCTAATTTGGGGAATAATGATATCTTTCTTCCAAAAAATCGTTACTCTTCTAGTTTTTGATTTATATGATGAATGATATATCATTAAATATTCATTTGAGCACCATACATGTTTATCATCTGTTTTGAAGTGAGATTCTTGAAGAAAGATCACCTGAGGTTTGTTTCATTTTAAATACCTCAGTAAGTTAGATCTTTTCCTTGGATTGTTCAAACCATTGACGTTTAAAGATAAAAATGTCAGATCCATATCCATTGACTAGGTCTATAAGACATATATGTAGATAACATTCAAAACTCTTCCAAGACATTGATATTGTGCACTACTTTTGTCATCTTTAAATATTAAGGTCAGATTGTTTTTTCTACTAAAGATATAAGGTATATTCAAATTCAGGCCAGACAGAAGACAAAAACTTATTCCAACATTTCCAAAAATATCCTATTGTCCATGGAATGCTAGGCATTCCTAATCTAATAGATGAAAGAAGATCTACCAGATTAACCCTCATGCCTTAGCAACAGAACTTCTTTCTTGAGCTCCATAAAATTATACTGGAGTTCTTCAAATTTGCAATAGAATATTATTTAACCAAACTATTAAAAGATGTAATTAACTCTATTCTAATCACTTTTAGAATTTTATCTAAACATATCAATTAAATATTTCATCACTTCTTAACTGATGTAGTCTTCTTCTTTTTTGGCTGCTCCCATTAGGGGTCCCCACAGTGGATCATCTGTTTCCATTTCTTCCTGTCCTCTGCATCTTGCTCTGTCACACCAACCACCTGCATGTCCTTTCTCACCACATCCATGAACCATATCTTAGGCCTTCCTCTTTTCCTGTTACCTGGCAGCTTCATCCTTAGCATCTTTTTTCCCAATATACTCTGTGTCCCTCCTCAGCACATGTCCAAACCAATGTAATCTTGCCTCTCTGGCTTTGTCTCCAAACCTTCCAACCTGGGCTGACCCTCTAATATACTTATTCCTAATCCTGTCCACCCTCATCACACCTAGTGCAAATCTTATCTTTAATTCTGCCACGTCCAGCTCTGACCCTGTCTTTTTGTCAATGCCACTGTATCCAACTCATATAACATAGCTGGTCTCACTATCCTCTTGTAGACCTTCCATTTCATTTTTACTGGTACTCGTCTGTCACAAATCACTCCTGACACTCTTCTCCACCCTACCTGTACTCTCTTCTTTACCTCTCTTCCACACTCACCATTACTAGTAACTGTTGACCCCAAGTATTTAAATTCATCCACCTTTGACATCTCTACTCCCTGCATCCTCACCATTCCTCTATCCTCCCACTCATTCACACACATATATTCTGTCTTAGTCCTGTTGACCTTCATTCCTCTTCTCTCTAGAGCATATCTCCACCTCTTCATGGTCTTCTTTACATTTTCCCTACTCTCACTACAGATCACAATGTCATCTGCAAACATCATAGTCCATGGGAACTCCTGTCTGATCTTGTCTGTCAATCTGTCCATCACTATTGCAAATAAGAAAGGGCTCAGAGCTGATTCTTGATGTAATCCCATCTCCACCTTAAATGCATCTGTCACTCCCACCGCAGACCTCACCGCTGTCACACTACCCGCATACATATCCTGTGTACCACTCTTACATACTTCTCTGACACTCCCGACTTCCTCATATAATACCACAACTCCTCTCTAGGCACCCTGTCATATGCTTTCTCTAAGTCCACAAAGACAGAATGCAATTCCTTCTGACCTTCTCTGCACTTCTCCATCAACACTCTCAGAGCAAACATTGCATCTGTAGTGCTCTTTCCTGGCATGAAACCATACTGCTGATCACTAATCATCACCACCCTTCTTAACCTAGCCTCCATTACTCTTTCCCATAACTTCATGCTGTGACTGATCAGTTTCATTCCTCTGTAGTTACTACAGCTCTGCACATCACCCTTATTCTTAAAAAATGGTACCAAAACACTTTTACTCCATTACTCAGGCATCCTCTCACATTCCAAGATTTCATTACACAATCTAGTTAAAAACTCCACTGCCATTTCACCTAAACACCTCCATGCTTCCACAGGTATGTCATCTGAACCAACAGCCTTTCCATTCTTCATCCTCTTTATAGCTATCCTTACTTCCTCCTTGCTAATCCACTGCACTTCATGATCCCCTAACCGCACATCATCCAACCTTCTCTCCCTCTTATTCTCTTCATTCATCAACCCCTCAAAGTACTCTTTCCATCTCCTCAACACACTCACCTCACTTGTGAGTATGTTTCCCTCATTATCCTTTATCACCCTTACCTGCTGCATATATTTACTAGCTCGGTCCTTCTGTCTAGCCAATTGGTACAAATCCTTTTCTCCCTCCTTAGTGTCCAACCTTTCATATAACTCTTCATACGCCTTATCCTTAGCCTTTGCCACCTCTCTCTTTGCCATGCACCTCATCTCCTTATACTCCTGTCTACTTTCTTCATCTCCCTGACAATTCCACTTTTTCTTCACCAACCTCTTTCTCTGTATACTCTCCTGTACTTTCTCATTCCACCATCAGGTCTCCTTGTCCTCCTTCCTCTTTCCAGATGTCACACCAAGCACCTTTCTAGCCATCTTCCTTACTAACTCTGCTGTAGTTACCCATCTATTCGGTAACTTTTCACTGCCACCCAGTGACTGTCTTAACTCTTCCCTGAACTCCACCTCACAATTACCCTTTTTCAGTTTCCACCATTGATCCTTGGTGCTGCCCTCACACTCCTCATCCTCTTCTTGATCACCAATGTCTTCCTACAAACCACCATCCTATGCTGCCTAACTACACTTTCTGCTGCCACCACTTTACAGTCTCCAATCTCCTTCAGACTTGCCCTTCTACATAAGATATAATCCACCTGTGTGCATCTCCCGCCACTCTTGTGTGTCACCCTATGATCCTCCCTCTTGTTAGAATAATCTTGTTAAATTCTTAACTATTATGTTATGTGTCTTTATTAACTACAAGACCTTGTATGTGTAATACAATCTAAAACAGTCTTTCAAAAGATACAATACTGAATTTGTATTTTTTTAAAAAAGAAATGTTGCTTAATTAAAAGACTTAAATTTATGTTTAAATACTTGTGTCTCAGTTTCCATTCAAATTAATGCATTTAACAAATTGCATCATTGCCAAGTCTTGTTCATAAAATATACACAAATGTTGTCAGAAAGTGTTTACAGGCATTGCTAATTCTCCAACATTAGAATTATTAATACATTTCCATACTGTCTAGAGGAAGTTAGTACAGATAAATAAGTAATTTCGTAAAGATAATGTGTATCCATTATAAAAATAGATTTTTCACTTCACACCATTCCTTCATTAATTTTTCTTGCCCCCTTTGCCATACCATCCTGTGGAGTCAGAAAAGTGTGATGTTCCTCTTAACACCGTGAGTATAAAGACTGTCATTGTTATTTACAGCTCTTGTACTTCTCTTAGATTCTTTGCCTCATGACAAGTCTACTTCCTTTTCATTTAAGCATGTCTTTATGTTTCAAGTATCTATCATCTTATTGTTTACAAGTTATTAAGCAATTTATTTAGCAGTTTTCCAGTAGCTTATTAGACGTTCAGAACTTAGTAATTCCTAGGTGTGATAATAGACAAGGAGAATTAACTGTTTATTAAATAACGGAGTTGTACAGTAACACACCTTTTCATCTTCATTCTTGCCCTTTAACATGGACATTTCCCTTCAATGTCAAATCATGCCAATTGTTTACCCATAACACATTTTATTAGAATTCATAACAATACAGGATTCTACTATGTTGCTTGTGTACTCCCATGCACAACCTTCTATAATCCAGTACGGGTATTATTAATCTACTGTCTAAATAATTCAAACAATACTTTCTCTGTAGTGACATCATGTTCTAGATAAGCTGAGCTTATTTTATGTATTTGTAATCTTGTCTTGTTACTTATTTAAATTATATTATAATATTTGGTGACGTATAATTTCTTGACATTTCCTTTATTACATAGAACTAACTTGTTCTACTCCTGGTAATGTTTGGCTTCAGTTATGTTTCATATAACACTAGAGGGAAATCAGGTCTGATTATCAGACCTGCAGTATATTGATTATATTTATATATGAGCTACTCTTTTGTCATGACTACATACATATCACAATGTTATTTGTTTTCTACTCTCTCTCTTTTTTTAATTTTCCCCCTATCATATTTAAGAGATTGTTTGTCTCTTTAAGACTTAGAAGAAATGTGTAGGTATAGGTACACTTTAAAGTTGCATCTGAAGTGTGTTTCTTTCTGATTTATAAGTAGAGTAGCAAGAAACTATTATCGAAGAACACCACTTCATTTTCAGTATATGTTGTGCACTTTCAACTGGAGGGAGGAAGAATTAAGTGACACATGGTACGAAGGAAAGCCTCTAACATGCAAACAGCTGTTTGTTTTATCTGCAACAACTCAATTCTCCAATTGACCTGTCAGACCTATAGCCTGCAGGACATATCTATTAATGTGTGACTCCACTTTTGTATTAATTCACTTTTCCCTATGCTATTCTTTATTTTCCACCCTTTTATCACCTTTTTCTGTTTAACATATTTAAGAGACCGTCTGTCTCTTTAAGACATTGAGGAAGTGCGTAGGGCAATGTACACTCTGATGTTACGTCTCTAACATGTTTTTTTCTGGCTTACAAATGGGGTTGGCTTTAATATGAGAGAATTTGTTAAAAGTATGCAGTGTGGATTCTGGATTAAAAAAAGAGAAAAGAAGTAAGTGACGTGCTGCCGTAGAGAAAGCTTCTGAACATGTGTAAATAAGTAATAATAAGTGAAATAGTTTGATTCCCATTCATCATCTTAGTTTTCCCTTTCCTTTCTTCCTTTTATTTCCCTTTAGATTTTTGTAGCCTGTTTGTATTATAGGTTTTGGCTGGTGTGAGTGGATTTTGTAAATATAGGGTTGAATGAGCATTTCTGGCTCATTGCAATGAGATAGATGCATTTATAGGCTTGTGGGTGACTCTGTGAAAGTTGTTGACAATTCTCAGGCTCCAAGAACGTCGCACATTTGAATGTGAGAATTTTAACTGTAATAGCAAAAACGCTAATTGTTTTTGAAAGCCCATAGACACTATCTTATACCTAGATTTTTCATCACAGAAATGAAATCTCCCATCTGTAAGCAATCCAAATGTCACACATTGCTACAATTGTATTGAAACCATACATAATGTATGCAGTTTAACTACTAAGTCTTCAACATTTGTGATGCGTTAGCAGATTGTTTCTCTCATGTGCCATTTCCCACCATTTTCTCACCCCAGTCAAATATTGAAACAACAATGTTAGGTAGGATGTATCTTTCAAATTATAACATTTGTGATAATATTTAAATATTAAATGGAAAAAAACAGTTTAAAATACTTCCTAGAAAGGGTAAAACTATTGAGAAAATAAAAAGATTGCACATAACTTGTTTTTTTTTCCCTTTAGCAAGTGTCTCATGTTTTAGTTGATTCTTTGAAAGAAGCAGTAGAAACAATACTTTTTGATTCAGTTCTTTGCTTTTTTTTCTTCACATCAGTCCAAGTATTTTTCTCAGGAGATCTTTTCAGAATGGTATTCTGGAATTGCTATTATGTTGCTGTATTTGATGAAGGTAGTGGCTTCCTCAATGTTATTAAAAGTCCTCATTGGGGGGGGGGGCTAGATGGCCATCTGAAAGCAGCACTTTTTTAGAGCTCCACAAAACTACTTTAAGAAACAGGAAAATAATTATTTTTTTCTAGAAAAACTGTTAAATATCTCTGATAAACATCTTTACTACCAGTATACCAACTTTGGAAAATATTCATCAGAATTTTCCTGTAAGAATTATCTGGAGTTTAAACTTGTACTGTGAAAATGAGTAGCTCAAAGAACTCTCACTCAGAAACAAATCTGAAAAAAGAAATCCAGCTGATGTCCTCCACATTACAAGTGTTATCTTTGAAAATGGATGTCTTCAAGGACAATTTAGAAAATCTAAAAGAAAACTATCAAAAACAAACTGAAACCTTTAAAGAATTATTACATCAAACCAAAATATCAGACATCGAGCCATCATTTTGTGACATAGAAGGGAGGATTAAAGAGGAAGAAATCCAAGGTGAATTTCTCCAGCAATAGAATAAGTGGCTTATTAATATGGTAGATGATTTGGTAAATAGAGAAAGGAGAACTAATATAAGAATCATTGGGCTACCAGAGAGGACTGAAGGTGAAGATATTATTTTATTTTTTAAATTCCTTGTTACCTGACATCTTAGACTTAAAGGAAGTTTTAGCCTTTGGTATAGAAAGGGCACATAGAGCTATAGGAAAACAAATTCCTTCATCTTCCTCTACATCAAGATCTATTTTAGTACAATTTCTTTCTTATCTAGACAAAGAACTTGTTCTCAAATCTGCTTGGAGGAAAAGTCCATTAAAATACAAGCAAAGTCAAATCAGATTTGATAATAATTATTCCTACAGAGTCCTAGAAATGAGGAAAAAAACCTGGCCACTTGTGAAGTTACTTAAAATAAAATAAAAGCCCAATTCGCATACCCTGCAAAAATAAGGATCTTTTTTATGTTGTTGTTCTTCTTTCGGCTTTTTCCAGTTAGGGGTCCCCACAGCAGAACTCCGGTCCGCTAATGATTGGCAGTAGATTTTTTACTGGTGCCGAGGTGCCAGCTCAACGCCCAACCTTCAGCAAAGGCACGCCCATTCTACGCATGTCTTTCGAACGCAACTTGATCGCAGGGAGGACATGTGGACTCCACACAGAAGGTGCTCCAGCCTAGAATTGAATGGGAGAACCTATTGCTGTGAGGCAACAACTCTACATCTGCACCACTCTAGCTTCCTTTTTTATGTATGCATTTTAAATGACTGCTGTCATGGAAGTCTTGACAATTGAATATTTCAAAAATAAGTGATGTATCGTTTCCATCATGGACATATATTCTATGCTGAAAATCCTGCAGGAAGGCTATATTCACTAATTATGTATGTAAGATTAAAGGAATGTGTAATTCGGCTGCTTCAGTCTTGAAATGCTCCAATAAACCTGTATATGTTGAAGTATTAATGGTAGCTCACAATGATTTTCCACAGAAATTATTTTATTATGTATTCAAGTTTCATTCTTTCTACATGTTTTATATTAAAAAAATGTGTTACAGTGGAAGAACATCCAGTTCATAATTTTAAGTAAGACAACATGATTTTCTGATAAACTGCATACAGGAGTACAGCATCACATTGTAAAACACTGACTGCTGATTTGACTGTAGGGTAATGCTGTCATATACCCAGTAGATTTCAGACATATGATGGTATTATCTGCTATTATGTTTTCTGTTATCTTCACTAGTAATGCATTTTTAATATTCTGAATGTAGTTTAGCTCAAAGCAAGTAGTTTACAACTAATAACAGACATGACATCATCCAAAACAAATACTGATGGAATGTGTATTATATTATTTCATAAGAACTGAAACTAAATGCAAAGTTGAGATTAAAAAAAAATGTTGATGAACCCATTAGTTTAGCAATAATTTAATTCTAATATTTGTGAGTCCTCATTCATTTTCTGCCTTCCAGATTATTTCATAGCAACAATTTGCATCTTATATTTAGACTTCTCTACTCTTTTTTTCATTTCTTATAAAACTTACTAGAATTATTTTGTAACACAGACAAGTGGTTATGAGAAGTGAAAACAGAGAATGATAAAAGCCAATGTTGTAAATGATGTCATGTTGTACTTCATCACAAAAACAGTATACATATATGTGGGAATCATGAATATGATGTAAGTGTGTCATATTTAGACAATTAATCTCTTTTTCTTTACAGTTTTCATGATTAGTAAGGAAGTAATCATCCTTACTACATAATAACATACAATAATTGAACCTGAGTATGGGAGAGAAGAGAAGGATGTAATCCAACAGTAGGATTTTATCACACAGTACTTTAAACTAGCATAGGCAAGCCTCTACTTTCATTAAGGAAATGTTATGATAAAGCTTCATACAGTACATGCTGAATACTCATCGAGAAGTTCATATGACTGTTGCAAAAATAGCAGACACATTATTTTGTACTGCTGCTGCCAAAAGTCCTGTTTTGTCTCCTTTTCCCTCATTCATTGGTTTTGTTAGATAACATCAAGATTCACAATGTTCAAAGGAGTCATGTTTTCCAGTATCTGTCAAGTGTTGTGCAGATCAAATATGAGCTGATCTGTTTAAATTACATAACAGAAGGACTAAAACAAAAGCAACTTTATCCATGATAACATCATAAGATTCAAATTTAATATTCACAAAAGAAGTTTAGAAAGAAAAGCTTGAGTGCTGTGGATGCTGGATTATGAGACTAGGTCATATCCATATGCTCAGAGGAAATGGATGAGTTATAAATATACAGGATAACTCACATAATAAATGGCATGCAGTTTTAGGAGGAAAGTGATTCACATAGATTGTACTTGAGAAGAGTAAGAATGAGTGAGAAAGTAAATTTTTAAATCCTAATTTCTGAGACAGTGATCAGCAACATTTAAATCTTAATGCTGCTAGGCTCTACTGGATATGATACTTTCTAAAATAAATTAAAAATAAAATGAAAATTGTAACATAAAAATATTTTTTTTCATTTATTTTACATTTGTTGACCGGGCTAGTTCAACTGGATACATGTCAATTTTCAGTAGAGGCTCGGGGAGAAAAGCTCCACAACTCAGTAATATTTACAGTAAATGACATTTTACAAATGCAGGTACATAGCAGATTTTTGCAATACATTGTGATTCTGCTTATATTAACCAATATGTGTAATGTATGCATTCTATGTGACCCCAAATTGCTTGAATTTCATTAAGTAGACAGATGTGACAGGCTTTTTTTCCATTTAATTTGAAAAGAAAATGCAAGGTATCAGTATTTTGAAATAGAATTGGAGTAGATTATGTAAGAACACTGTTTCCTTGAGCTTACGACTGTAGATTAAATATAATGAGTACAATCAACTCTTACTGCTGTCTTACAACAGAAAAAGGGTATTTCCATAAAATAAATCAACGTCTTTCAACAAGCATTTTTCATTATAAATAAAACGAATGGTAGTGAGGACAGGGTTCATTTATTTCTGATAAGATAGTTGTTTTTCAGGTTTGTTGGAAACAATAAAGGTATACTGTGTTTAAATCCTTTGTAGTTTATAACTTAGATAGTAAAGATAGAAATTGAAAACTCTTGAGAGAAAATACTAAAAGCAGACTGTTTTCAGAATTTATAGGGATAGCCATAGAATGCAAACATAACGATAAATATTATACTGCTTTCATTTTCACTTTATATGCCAGACTGTGATAAAGAACTTGTATCTCCCACACACACACACACACACACATAAATTAACATTAGGCTAACTGCTCTTGTGGGCCATTTTAAGCCTAGTCAATTACCCTATGTGAGAATCAAACCCTGCACCTTGTGTCTCCAAAGTAAACACCTTAACCATTATGCAATCCTCCCACACAAATGATGGGGAGAGAGAGAAAATCAGTCCATTAGTAACATTGCTGCTTACTTCCATAGGTTCATAGATTAGTACTAAGCTAACTGCCCTTGCAAGTCATTTTAAGCCTTGCCAATTATCCCTTGTGAGACTCAAACCCTGTACCTTGTTCTTGTAAGGCATACACCTTAACCATTAAGTCACCTTCCCAACCAAAGTTTTATAGAAACTTGCAAGAATAACATTAAATACTGTACTGCCCTAAGAAAGACTTCAAATAAACCTTAAGTTGCATTCTGTAGCACCTTTAATAACAATCTGAATGTGACTCCTAGCTTGGGCATATTCATGTGGAAAATGTTTATTCAAACTACTGTGACTATGTCTAAGAAACCAAATGAATTTATGTTAACATCTGAGCAAGTCTTAAAACTATTTTTGTGCAGAGTTGATAAAACTGAAATTGGAGAGCTTAATAAAACTTAAAATAATGAAAACACAACATCGAGGCATTAAAATTCTATGAAGTGCTTTAGAAACTTGCTTTCATGGTAGCCCTTCACATCTTAGATCAGCATAATCCTCAGAGGCACCCACCAAGAAAGCATTCCATAAAGGCCAATTCTCACACTATTTCTCTTCTTTTTCTTTAAAAAAAATGTCTCTCTGATATCCCCAGATCATATATTTTACTTTATGCAGATAATGTAGTTAATTGTAAACCAGGCCCCTCTACTTCCTGTACTTCTGTCCTCCTATAACCATACCTCTCCAGTCTCAGTGACTGGTTACTCAACTCCTTATGAAACTGCTGATAATGGAGAACACTGGACTGAGCATAACTTGTATCTATGAATACAAGCACATGTTGCACTCAGTGCAGAGTTCTCCATTATCACCTAGCACTCAATCTCCTGCCTCCAAAAATAACCAAGGATGCTTTTTTTAAATATTAATAGTATTAGCTTGAAAAGTTGACAAAGTAAGATAATCTTAGTCTATAAATTAGAGTCTATATCACGGGTCTACTTTAGATTAACGAAAATGCAATCTCTCGAATGCTCATACGAGTGAATAATCATAACCTCAGAAGTGGTATTTTGGGATTGCAGTACAGTGAAAAGTGGGATATTTGCCCTTTCCTCACTGTAGTGTGACCTTGGAGTAGGAATATATATTTATCGTGGGTGTCGGGGGCGCAGCCCCTCACAATACCAATTTCGATGTTATGATTATTCACTCATAGAAGCATTTGAGAGATTGTGTTTTCGTTTATCTGACATAGACCCTATAGCACATAGTCAAAGTTTTATAACTTCAAACACGGAATGTTCGAACCATTCCGTTTGAAGTTACAAAACTTCGACTAGTGATAAAAAAAGATGTAAAAACAAAATAAACTGTTGCAAGCAGTGGAGCAAGCCCCCCTGTGCTCCACACACCCCCTGCTACTTAAATATACCAACTCTGAGATTGTACCACATTGCAATTAACAGAAACCTCCCCTTACAGAGATTTCCGTTTAAATGCTCAAACTTGTACAAGTTCAAACTTATGGTCTTGACCATATGGGGTTCGAACTTGTACAAGTTCAACTATGTGATAGGAACCCTATAAATTATGGCAGTTATCCATTAAGTATAGTCTATCACCTTTCTTATACAGAAATAATTAGGAGAGACAGTGCAACATTGTGAGACAAAGCAAAAACAGTTAAGCAGCACACTTGAAGAGATTTGCACAAAAATAAAGACTGCAACCTCAACTACTTTGTAACAGTAACTTCTAAATGCTAGGGGTGAGTTATCCAAGATTTGCAAATCTAAAGTCTCAATGCAAATTACTTGTACTGAAGTAGAACTAACAAATCTGCATGGTATAGTGCCTGCCAAACCAGAGATAATAGAGAGCACTGGAATGAAATAGTGTATTTATGATCATGATTTAAAAAGTTATGACAGTACTGCGCATGTGTACAACTACGCTTCTGCCATAACAATTCAATCATCACACAAATACACTATTTCAGACCAGTGTTCTCCAATATCTCCAAAAAATTAAAGCCATGCTATCTGGGAGATATAGCAATCAAACACTCCTCAACAGATCCTTCAAGCTCAGTAATTAAGAACTCTACAGATAACTAGGTCTACAATACTTAAATGTATGGTTATATTCCACTACAGATTTCCAACTCCATATGGAATTTACCAAAGCTAAATTTAACAAACTACTATTCTGGGTTAGAAACATCTCACACTTCTTGCCACCTTGAAGTATTATATGCAAGGGAGTCCTGCTCCTACAATTACTGTATGGACTCTCCTTGATTACCTACACATAAAAAAGAACATCCCACTACATGAGTCCATCTCCAACAACATCAGCTGATTCATAACTCTCTTTCCCAGAGGAGAAGAACACCACTGAATCAGCCTCACCAAAGCGAAATAGCTACCCATTCCACAAAACCACCCTCCTGAAAGGTTCTGTGATATTTAAACTCTTCAATATAGAAAATGTTCCCTACTACACCAGAATCCCTGCACAATGACAAATTCCATATATTATAAATATTTGGGTATCATATTTATTGACAAGTTTTCATTTGAAAAACATGCTGACATAAACACTAGTCAAAATCTAAAACAAGCAGTCATTATGGTTAAAGATCTAAAGAGTTTTTTTTATCCAACATCAATATATATCAGACCTATAGAAGGCCAGTCTTAGAATACAACAATATTTTTTTTATTTAATATAAAAGGGAATTAAACAAAATTTAATATGTACAAAGAAAATTAAGATAGTCACACCCTTATAGCATTACATGAACAAAACAGCATAAATTCCATAACCTATATACCCTAAAATACAGATATATTGGGAGAAAATGTATCTTTCCATTCAAATGTTCAATGACAAGTGTTTGTGGACTGTTTTTTTTTTCTGAAGTGTTATAGTATTTCTATACATATTAGTTTGAACTGGAGATTCAACATGATATACTCTTTTTTAAAACTAAGAGCCACTGCTTTGTGCAACATGCTGCCAGCCACAACCTGGAAAACTGAAAATATTAGTTTGTTTAAACTGAATCTTGACAGATAGCTTATTCCCTACAAATTAAAGAGCTGGTATTCCTTGATGATCTTTGGACCTGAACCCATAAAGAAACTTATCAACTTATGAGCCAAACTGAAACATTCAGTAAATCTATGTGGAACATGGCTAAATCAAAGGGCAGAAGTCACACTGACTATAATTAGAAAACACAGTTCTGATTAAGCAAGTACATTCAATGAAGGGAGAAGATAGTTATGCATTTTGCATATAGGATGTGGCTGTACATGAGAAATATAGCCTGCGGGGAACATTCTTCTAAAGTCAAGTACTGCTAACATACAGGAATAAAGCACACTTCTGTCTTAATACAGGTCATTAATTATTCATAGCCACCCTCCTAAATAATGTGCATCAACTTAGAAATGTCAGAACTTAATGTCATCTTTTTAGTGCAGATCTAAAAGTTCTTGGAAATCACCAATAAGAAAAAAAATATGTCTTTCTATTCTTGAATATAATTTAGGGAGAGACTGAGAGGGAAATGCTTTTTTTTCCTAACAGTTTATCTACATTTAATGCTGTGCATAATGCCCAGGAAGGGAAATCTTATTTCTTCAATTGTCATCATACGAAATTGTTCTTGAGTATGACTACGTAGACTTTGGCAGTGTAAGTTGCAACAGTGTTTCTGCTGTCAGTCAAAACTCATTACAGAGTAAAATAGACAGGTAAAGGAGAATGAGTATGCAAGACAATCATATTATTCCAAGAGTAACCATGCCACAAGCAAAGAGGCAGAAATGACCACGGAGTTAGAATATTCAAGGAAGTGGTACAGTGCTGCAAACCCAATACATATTTTTAGGGTATACAAGCCTTCACTCATAGGCTAATGCTATGTAAGTATACATGTATGTATTTCCTATCCATGTATGCAAACAATGTGGATGTTTATAAAAAAAAAAAAAAATATATATATATATATATATATATATATATATATATATATATATATATATATATATATATATATATATATGTATGTGCATGTGTGTGTATATGTGTATACATAGATATATATACAGATATATATATATATATATATATATATATATATATATATATATATATATATATATATATATATATATATATATATATATATATATATATATATAAAATCTATTTCTATATCTATATATATTTATATACGCACATATATAATCTAATGGTCAGAAGTCCAAGCCTAGAAAAAAAGACTCATCTAGCTTGCAACTTGTATGCTTTGACTGCTGAAATAAAAGGATCTTAAACAAAAGTGAGTTCAAAGAGTCTGACTTCTTATGAATTTCTTTTGTTTCTTTTTTTTTTTTTCTCAGTTTGCCTTAAATGCACATAGAGAAGTAGGTAGAAACTTCTAGCAGTTAGTGGTTATACTTTGAGTTGTGTATATGGAACACATAGAGAGGCAGGGAGCAGCCTCTGACAATTTAGTGATTATAATTGTTCATTTACCTAAAAGTTCATTTACTTTAAAATCGAATACTTGAACCTATTTGCCTGAAAACTCATTTAATAAAAAACTATCTTCACAAAAGATATAACAAAAATAAACATACTTATATATATATATATATATTAACTGCATGCTTGCAAAACCAGGAAGACAAGACAGACATACAAAACACAACTAATCAGTACTGGACTTCATCTGGGGATACAACATGATGCTGTCCATCTACATACCCTCTGCTTGACTCACATGTCTAATTACTCCTTTGATATGAAAGGACACCATCACATACTTTCTGTAGAATTCCAAAGTTTTCAAGCAAATGGGTTCTAGTTTCAGGCAAATAAAGTATAGCTATACATATACATACATACAAGCATATACATATACATGCATACATACATACATACATATAAGCAAAGGTCAAAAATGTAACCCTTTCAGTAGAAACTATAAGAAAGACTCAGCCAACTTAAGTCTTCACTATATAATACTTTAAACCTCCTGTGGTATATGCAAATGACCCCTTAAGGACATACCAGTGTCTCAGCTACATGGCTTCTGAATGCCAGTGACCTTTTACTTTAGTCTTTCTGGGTGCATTCAGGCCAATAAAGTCAAACTACATTAACTGTAGACATGCCAGGTTTTGGACTTTCTGTGACATTGCCAGTATAGCTAAGTGGATTGTTTCTCTGTACTTTTGAAACACAGGGCTTAAAACCCTGTCTGATTCCCATAAATATTAAGGTGCCTCCAAAATATCCCTATATATATATATATATATATATATATATATATATATATATATATATATATATATATATATATTTCTATATGTATGCATATCTAATAAATATATGAGTGTACTTCAAAATACCAAAGAAGCAAAACATTGAACATCAATACATCGACCCTGAAGGATCAACACATATACTATCCAAGCAAACAAAAAAAACATGTTTTCTTTCTTTCTCTTTTTTTTTTTTTTGCAGGAGTCAAACCCCCATGCACCCTCCATGTGGGAGAAGGGACACGCCCCACAATAATTATAGATACCATCTCCAAGATTATACAACAGCAGATAAATTACAAAGTCCCACTCCACACTTTAATGTGACCTCCCACAAAGTAATGCCATTATTCTGTGATCATATATTTATTTGATCCCTTTTGATGGCATTACAGATTTTTGATGTTAAGAACATTTAGCTATATGGAGTATTCCCATATACATATATATATATATATATATATATATATATATATATATATATATATATATATATGATAGAGAGAGAGAGAGAGAGTGAAAGAGATAGAGAGAGAGAAAGAGAGAGAGTAATATAGCTATAGATATAGACATAGATATAGATTTGCATACAGTATTCTGGTCTGTGAAACATGATGTACATTCTATTTTTTGTTTAATTAATAAGTTTCATCATAAGTTATTAACATTCTGTTGTCTTAATGTACATGATATTTCATGCATCATACAAACTGGACACCTGTGTATTGCATTTATTCCTTATTTTGGTATCATGCTGTATAAAAGTGGTATTCATAGCCAGCTATGCAAATGTGTAGTGTGTACTTGTGCAAGTAGCACTCATTTTGTAACAGAAAAATTCATAGTGCATTGTTGCACAAGTGTGCAAGCCTCAGAAAAACAACAAAGAAAAGTTTTATGTAAATGCATGTATAATGACATGTAAATGAGGAAACGTATGCAGATAATGCACTGGTTATATTCTATTATACCATGACCCCCCATTAATATTCCAAAACATGCACACTGATTGGCCAGCGTGCACGTTGTAAATCGACTTATACTAATGGAAAAGGTTCGGTCGCCCAGACTTTTTCCATTAGTATAAGTCTCTTTTAAAACACTGTCTCGCTATGTTAAAAGAGTTTAACATAGTGACACAGGTTTAAAAAAAGCAACGGAGATCTCCGTTGCTTTTTCTAAAGCTGTGGCACTATGTTAAACTCCTTTAACATAGCGACACAGTGTGTAAAAAGCAACAGAGATCTTGCTTTCTCCGTTGCTTTTTTTTAAACCTGTCTTGCTATGTTAAATGGGTTTAACATAGTGAGACAGCTTTAAAATAAGCAACAGAGATCTCTGTTGCTTGTTTTAAAGCTGTCTCGCTATGTTAAACCCATTTAACATAGCGAGACAGGTTTAAAAAAAAAAAGCAACTGAGAAAGCAAGATCTCAGGTGCTTTTTACTGTTTCGCTATGGTAAATGGGTTTAACATAGCGAGACAGCTTTAAAATAAGCAACGGACATCTCCGTTGCTTATTTTAAAGCTGTCTCGCAATGTTAAACCCATTTAACATAGCGAAACAGTAAAAAGCAATGGAGATCTTGCTTTCTCCGTTGCTTTTGGCCACAGCTCTGATGTACTGCGTGGCATGCGCGGTACATCAGAACTGCTATGGATACCAGACAGCTGCGGAAGGGCAGCAAAGAGGCATTATACAATGCCATTATTTAAGAAAAGTAATTATTTCTTTTCTTAAATAATGTCATAGTATAATAGCAATAACCCACATCTGGGTGTGGGTAATGTGGGATTTACCCATGGTTGTCTTTGTTTGGTCCTGAGGGCGAACCATGCCAACCGTGGGTAAATCCCGCATTACCCACACCCAGGCGTGGGTTATTGCTATAATAGCACACCCGTCCCCCCTTTTGTAATTCAGAGTTGAAGAATGGTAAATAAATGCATACTGTACACATAGCTTTTAAAAAAGATAAGTATCATTGTCTTCAGTCAGTATGCAGTTGGCAAAGATGCACATCTTTGCAGATAGTTTTTCAGTTTTCCACATAAGGGCTTTGATGAACTTGAATGATCCGCACACTGCAAATGTGAAAATTTATGGCTTTGATATCGCTATGAATACCAAGGTATGTATAGTTCTCACCATACTAGCCACCAGGACCTTCCAGAGACAGACTGTGAACACATTGGATATCTCACAAGCTTCAGCCTCAACAATACTACAGCAGTTCCTCATTATTATTCTAGCCAATGTGTATATCATTTTGTTACAGATATCACAGGACAGAGCTACCACCATGCATGCTTTTCATGATCCATCTTGCTTCCCTGTTGGGCTTCAGACAATAGATTGCACTCATTGTTATAAAGGTTCCATCTTGTCCATGGGGTGGGGGTGTTTTAATAGGAAAGACTACCATTCTATCATCAGCCAAATAAAATGTAATGAACATGGCTGTAGTATTAATATCTTGGCCCAGCATCCTGGTAATACCCATTTTTCCAAAATTTATCTCACAGGTTCATCGTACTGCCATTACATGCATGGTATGATAATACATGGTCTTCATGTAGGTAAGCACAACATAAATCTAATCTGTGTCTTTATATATATATATATATATATATATATATATATATATATATATATATATATATGCCTGTATCTATATCTGTATCTGTATCTATATCTAGAGAGAGAGTTAAACTGCCTTCCCTACAGGTAACTATTTTTCCCCATTTCATCATTTTGCTAAATGTCCTGTATGTTTTGTATTTTACCATCTATAAGTAATCTGCTTCAGTGTTGTCAACACTGGCTAGTGTTGGCTAGGTCTGGATCATGTAGAACAGGGTGGTGTGGAGGTCCATCTGTTCTGTGTCATATACAGTATACCTTAATGATAGGCATGGTTAGGCTCCTCAAGAATGAGAATGGGCGCACGTTTGATAGATGGACGCTAACTTGCTATAGTGGCTTGACCTGCTTGACACTGCTGAGACCAATTATTGTTAACATCTTGTACTGTATGACCATGACCTGAATGTGAGGTCCTTAACACCCCATGTGGAAGCCTAACAATGTCCATTAAGCTGACGCATGGATGTTTGAACATCCATAGATGCTGCAGCTCACCATTCCATTTGTGATTCATATTCACAACAATGGCCTCCATCATGCATTGCCTCTCTCAGCTGTGTCTACCCTGTGTGTGTCTAGTAAATCCTCATAATTGTGTAGACAGAGGCTGACCAGGATGCTGTATGATCAGCCAAGCTCCACTGGAGAATTATGACATATCCTCTGACCTCTCTATGTTGTTGAATGTCCTCATGTACACGTGGCAGCTCTCTTACCATTTTAACTTGACTCTCAGTGGCAGTAGCCTATACCTCTGCAATGTCTCAGCACATTTTCTTCTATGGAGCCAAGGTGAAATGTGTATTGAGTGCTAGGAATAATAATTGACAATCTAGCTCCCTGCAGAGAGGATGCACAATGGACATTCTGCCCTCTGCCATTGTGCTTCCTTCTCCAGTGGTTCTACATGTGAATCTGAGACAGAGGGGTAGACCTTTGTGGAGATTCCACCTGATATGCTAAAGGCATAAATTCATAATGCACTATAGCTTAGCATTTATCCTGCTGGAGCCATCAAACTGCTGTGGGGTGGAGCCCTTGCCAGTACACCTAGACACAGTGGCTATGTGATTCTATTCAGCTTTGCATACTCATAGCGGTGTGAGTATGTGGAAGTTTCTACACTTACATGTGTGTCTTTCTGATCTGTCTCTGTGCTATGCAGTATGCTGCATGGTTCCTCAGAACAGTATCTGAGAACTACATGGTATGTCTCAGCTAACTACTTTATGTTTGTGAGGTTGGAGTTTATTGTATGCAGATGTTTCATGGTGTGTGCTCCATTAGATTCAGTCATGTCAGTGCACTGTCATTTTGTGCATTTCTACTGTCATGCATCCAGGACAATGGTAAACATAATAATGCTTACTGGCACATCAAATAAATTCCTAATTAAAAATAATCCATTCATGAATGGAGACATTAGTAGTACTAATAACATATATCTTATTAGTACTACAGATGCACTTTGCATCCTGTTCTCTATTTTAAAAATGTTTTGAACTGAATGTGTTAGTCTTTTAACTTATTCAATTGCACTTTCACTATAATTGTAGCTGTTAGTTTGTCCCTTCTGGTGTTTTTGCAGAAATGTAGAAGATAGCAGCTCACAAAATGATGACATGTTCGGTGTTTGACCTAATCTAGATAACTTGATGAGGTTCTTATACAAACTATGCTTTTTTGCAAAGGACACTATGAATCACATTATTGCCCACATGCACACAGCTCTTCACTGACTTATGCAACTTCACACAGGTATGAATGAGCATTGTGAAGTGTGATCCCACACATTTGTGTGACTCATATATGTGCAAAACCTCACTTTGTGCAGCAATTCAGAACCTCACATCTATATAATCTCCCTGTACTCATGTTGCAGCTGGTGTGGTTTGGACCCTATCAGTACTACTTTCATAGAACTACCATCATTTTGATTGCTGCCTATGGACACAGAGGATGGCTTCTGTTACAGCAGAGACCACGCCTCAACTTGGTGCATAAAAGAAATAAACAATTTCCTGCACCTCTACAAAACAAGGTAGAGAGACAGGCTGGAGGTGGCACAAAGTGGCCTGGTTTGCAACATGGCTGTGTGGACTGGCATGACAGATCATCTCAGCCTGAGCAGTAGTCTATAATATAAATGTACAATAACATACAGAGGAGCCAGCCTCTACAGCTTGCCCAGTAGGTGGCAGAAGCATAACATGCAGAGTCCTTCAATAAGTACCTTCACACTTGTTAGTACTGCATGTCCATATTAATGAGGTCTTATCTTCTGTTCTGCTGATAGTCACTTGTAAACATCTGACTCTCTGAGTATTCTGTTCTCTTTCTACTGTTTCAAGTACTGGTTGCCAGTATAGAGTGCTCAAGAAATATATTTGAAATTGGATTTCTGCATGACACCTTCCTTTACTTCTCCCTCAGTCTTGACCACAAGAGGAAAGAAGTTTATCTTTGTCTTAATTTGAGATAATTAAGTCTCCCTGTTTATTACTAAAACCTCCAGAACAGCAATAGGCATTCTATTCTTCCAAATTTAATATAGCCTCCCCATCATATCCATAGCATCAAAATCAGACTCCACATGACCTGAAACAATATGTAATGAAATTGGTACCAGAGGTCTAGGTAGTTATTATGGCACCCATTGACATGCTCCAATCTGGCAACCCCCTTTCAACATTAAGATCATGAGCACAAAAAAGTCCACAATTTGGACTTGTGGATAGAAAAATATATAAATAAATAAAAATAAAAAAGATTTTATTTTAAACATTTGCAGGAAGCGGCTGATACGGTTTATGACATGCACAGAGCACTACAGCACTTCATTTCTGACCACAAATGCAGAGTAGCACGCTGAAGACTGAACCATGCCCTATCACTTTGCATTCAGTATTGCTACTCCCTTCACGGCACCATAGCTATGCCCCTCATCTGTACACTTGTAACCCAGTTCTCTAAATGTGACCACCCCTGTAAATTATTGAGAAAGCAAAAATGTCTTCCTGTTCAGCAATGAATTGAGGTTCTCCTTGGATCTAGTCAAATGGACCTTCTTTCCACTTTGTACCCTCAGAAACCACAACCAGTCTGCTGCCTCTATGCAACCCCAACAACTAGACTCACCTGTATAGATCACTGCTTCTCTGTATGCCTTAACAAATAAAAAAAACATCTCATCTTAACCTTAAATTTACGGCTCAAGAAAAGGCACACCTCTTCCCATCATTCAAATGTTATTCCCTCTTATTCACCCATATCACCTAACCTAAACTGTCTTTGTCTCTCTCGCTCTCTCTCTCTCTCTCTTTTTCTCCAGCTGGAAAAACTCATACTGTTCTTCACACAGTACAGTCTGATGCATGGTTCTACACTTCTTACTTAACGTAACATTTCCTAAACATAACTACTTACAGCCACTCACAGCCTCTGCCTAACATCCTTCACTCATCTCAACTATCCTATCATTCTCACTTAGACAACACATAGAGTAAATTAACCCACAACCACCTCATTTTCTCACTTTGTCTTGCTGTAGTGTAAATTGTGTATGCTACATTTGTATATGCTGTTTATATTTTTGTTACTTAATAGTGTGATTTCATGGATATTAATTTTCATTATACTCTATTTATCTCTCCCTAAATGTAATTCTGATTTTCTTGTATTCCAGGCTGATACTGAAAGTGGTCACTTGTGATTAGTGTTCAACCCTGGCAAAAAAATTTTAAACAAGACTAACAAAAAATTAATGAATTTATTTTTTATACCTGGTCATTACTGTACTCGGTGTTTTTCAGTTCTGTACTCTCATCATGCTAATGCATGCATGTTGCAGCAAGATAACGTTTTATATTCAATGCCCTGTTTTATACCCACTTGTCCAGTCAATGATGCCCCATAATGGACATTAGGATGGCTGTGACACATATACATGTACAGACAGTGATAACACCATTTCATTAATGTAAAGTATTGCATTTTTGATGGATAGGCTACAATAAAAGGTAAAAGGTCATTGCGAGCATGCTAACAGGGTGACTGTCAGCAATCAAAACCTGAAGTAGTTATGCCCAGGCTGTTGTCTATGCCACTGACATCCAACACACAGGTGAACAATGTCATCACCATTATAGTGATATGTTGCACATCAGTACTGACCTCCTAGGCTGAGATGAAGTTAAACACTGGACACTACTTATGTTCTGAATATAGAATTTAGTTTAGCTGCACATACAGCCTTCCAGTGCATGACTACAACAGATCCTACACAGTGCGATTTTCCCTTGTATAGCCCCTAAAGAGATTACAGAGAATAGACAGCTGAAGAGGAGGAGATTGAAGGGTCAACAAGAACACCAGGTTGAGTTTAATTACTTAATATTTTACAGCTGTTAACATTAAAAGCAGTATAGACTCAGTTTCATACAATAATCCTTACATAACTCAGTAACACGTCTGTAAATAACATCTATATCTAAAAGGTTTCAGTGTGACAGTTGAATATTATTAGCGTATATATGTATTTTTCCCATATTTGTGGATAAGTGGCCCCAGATAGTCTGCTCACCCCCAATGTGTCCTCAAACATTCTTTTTTTTTAAATTGAGGTGAGGCTGAGTATGCTACCTATGACATTGGATGCAGGAAATCTGTATGAGTAACATTTGTTGGTAGGTGGACATTTGTGTCACAGACATTCTTTGTCAATATATGTGTTTCCTCTACTTAGGGTCTATATTAGAACATCGAAGTTTTAAAAGTTCAAATGTTCTAATATCGACCCCTATTCAGCGAACGCTGAAAATAGCGAAGCTGTGGAACACCAAATTTCTTCCTAGGGAAGGAATTCAGTTGGACTTTTCTGTAGCTTTGCTATTTTAAGCACTGTGGTGGAAAGTTACGGGTTGGGATCAGGTAAGTGTGGGATTGTGTGGACGTGAGGGTTAGGGCATGGGTTAGGTGAGTTAGGGTCAAGGCACAATTAAGATAAGTGTGCGATTGTGTGGATGTGAGGGTTAGGGCGGGGTAGGTGAGTTAGGGTTAGGACGCAGGTGAGGTGAGTGTGTGAAAGTGATTGGCCTTAGGGTTAGGGTTTGGGTTAAGGTAAGTGGATAGATAGTTGTGGTTGTACAGTTTAGTGTAGGGTTAGAAGTAGGATTTTAAGTGTATGTATGTGAATTGCTGTTTGTTTGGTGTGCTTGTGTTGTGTGTCGGAACAGCAAATTTTTTCCCTGGGAAAAATTTGCTGTTCTGCATGTTTGGTATTGTCAGTGTTTGATGAATAGGGGTCGATATTAGAACATTCAAAATTTTGAAACTTCAATGTTCTAATATAGACCCCTCCACTTACACTACCTGTGAGACAAATGCATATCTGAATATCATTTTTTTTTCTTTGTATATGTACATTTGCTTCAGAAACACAACTGCTATATTTTGACACCAGCTCTGTTTTTTTTTTTTTAAGTTGCTGATTATATTCATCCTTTGCTTTTTTTCAGAATGCAGGTGATGATTCCTGCAGGTTCCCTTTCCTGTCTCACTTGTCTATGCAAACAGCCTTATTGAAATGAGAAGTGTGTCAGTTGTTCATTCAAGTATATTAGGTACAACTAAATCATACTCATAGTACATATCAGCTTTTTTATCATTGTATTTGTATTTCTCTCTTCTCCACCTTTTTTGTTGCTAACCTTTCCCTTACATACATTTATTTTGTTTACTGTTTTGTTTCTCTCCATTTATTTTTACGATTCAAAAAGAGCACATTGATTGGACAGCCCAACCAGAGCACCCATTGTAAATAGACCATATACCAATATAAAAAAGTCCAGCTGCTGAAGTTTCATTGAATGTACAGACTTTCTATTAGCATATACTAGATAGCAGCATTTTATTTACTGGGGACAGAGCAACATATCAGATAATTCAGATACATCCTGTAAAACTAAAGAACAGAAACATATCTGATTTTCCTTGTATTTTTGCATTGACCTCATATAAATTTTTAATTTTTGTTTTAATAGTTTAATGAAAACACCAATGGGGATGTTTTATCTCCTTTGCTTCTGTTCCCCTGTACTAATATACTGTGCAAGCATGGGAACATAAGTCCCACATGCATGCGGAGTATATCAACATATAGAAAATAACACGGTAAAGACTAACGTGTCCTTATGCAAAGAAATTATTTAAGAAAGGTATGCAATTTCTTTCTTAAATAATGTTATTGCATAATAGCAACAACCCCTACTTGCTTGTTGGTATTATAGCATTTATTCATGGTTGGCTTCCTTAATCACTCAGTCTATACCCTCATGATCAAACTATACCAATCATGGGTAAATCATGTGAATCCTGTATCCAGTCAAATGTTATTGTGTAACTATATGCAGTAACATTAAGACATGCACCATTCCCCAGACAAGGCTTATTGTCCCCCTACAGATGACAGCAGCAGTACCACCAGCACCAACACCGTGACCGGAAGCACCCATATCTGGGTCTCAACCCGCCGCATTCACTTTCACACCTTCTGCTGTATCTACATCATCCATTACACATAGCTCTCACCAGATACTGACACTTTTATGCCCTCAAGTAACAGTGCCAGTGGAGGTGACACCTTTGTCTCCCATTAGCAGATTGCAAAAATTGTGGGGAAATAATCAGCAGGAGATTAGATGCCTGGATTGGCCATATGGAGAACCTCCTCTGTTAAGACAGTGAATTGTGTCACTTTCCAGTATTGTCTTTACCATCCTAGATTGGGCTCTGTGGCAATTGTACCCAGAGTGATGAGTAATCTCCCAGTGGATCACAGCTGGCAGAGACTGCAGCTACAGAATCCTGTCCTATTACTCATTTGTTCTGTTCTCCTCCATTTTTGTCATGCCCAGCCCTGTTGGATATATATAGGTCTTCACTCACCACTGTCTTCAGTCTTGTCTGCTTTCTCTTCTACTTATCAGAACCCCCTTACCTTCTTCTTACTTCAATTCCTTCATTCCCAAACTTGCATACACTTTATGCATGAAGTGCGGGCTCCTGCTCAGTAATAAAATATTAACCCTGCCTTATCCACCTCCACCTGACTCATTGTTTAGTGGTATACTCTATGTTCTACCCTCTGCCCGATTCCCTTTTTTTATCTCTTACTGATACTCCCATTTTCACGCTTTAATCTGGTCAAAAAATGCATAAAATAACCTCACGTATTCCTATGTAAATCTTCAAAATCACTTTTCTTTTCTGCTCCAACTGAGCATGCTGCTTCACAAAGAGCACCATCGATACCCAAGTACCCCTAATGACCACTTCTGCTGCTGATCTTATAGTAAGGCACTAGGCTGCACATTTCATACCTTAAACTATTATGCACAACCATTATCATGCACTACTTATATTGGCATTTTTCAGCAGAAGCCCTGCAAATAAGCTGAGCATCATCACACTTCAGTTGGCTAAATGAAATCAGGTATGACTGCACTGTTTTTTCATTTCACTTAAACTATTACACTGAGAATAATGGCTTTGGATAATGACATCAGATCACAAAGGTAGCATCCAGAGGTATCATAGGATCATAGGAAGTTGCTAGGCTATTGGTCCTGAGGCCGTTATAAGCCCAGCCAAGAGCTTAGCCCATGTTTAGACAAGTCAGCATCCAAAGCCGCTGTCCAGCAGGGACACAGGTGGAATCTCAGGGGTGTATTTTCTGTTTCCCATCCAGTTATCCAGGTTTCACTTGAAATGGGATAATGAGATACTCTGCTTGACATGCAGAGGGAGTCTATTCCACAGATGGGGAAGTCTCTGAGACGCAAATCTGTCCTGCCAACAAGTCATATTGATGTCACAGACAAGGTTTATATCACGTTTCCAGGTTACTCGAATGGAGCTTGACTTGATGATATGCAGCAGTCTCATCAAGGCGGGGTCTAAGATTGCTTTGTATGCCAGACAGAGGTCACATCTGAGGAGTCTGTATGAAACTGAGTAGAGCAACAGGGCTTTAGCCTAAGTGTAGGGCACATGTTTAACACCTTGGATTCTTCTGCTGAGGAATCTCTGTAGTCTCTCCAGCTGCTGCAT